>NW_021940729.1:1843073-1905757 GCF_001715985.3 Manacus vitellinus | reverse complement strand
CAGCCTGCGGCGGCGGTTTCGCTTTCCGTTCGTCCCTCTTTGGAGAAAGAGCTCAGTGATTGAAAGTGCTCTCCTTTTGTGCCACTCGCCCTCCCCTGTAAAAAGATTCACCAGTGAGGGCTGGGAGGGAGACACAGTGATGCTCTAGGGCTGGGTGAGCTGTCCCAGCAGCTGTACCTGACCCGCGGTTTTGGAGACACTCTGCCCCGGGATAAGGTGGGCCAGGGGCTCTCCTGGTCAGGACCCCGATTCCCAGCTCGCTCTAACACAGTCACCTCTGGGGAGCTGGCACCCGAGGGATTTTCTGCCAAGACCGGCGGCTTTATGACTTGCATCTCCATAAGGAATGCTCTATAAGTAATGCTTTCTTTTCCCTCCACCCACACCCCCCCAGCTCCTATGCAGCATTTGATATATTGCTTGCGGTCCTGCTGAAGTCAGCTGCGTTCCTCCCTCCCTTCACTTGGAGACCCAGCCCTCTCTGTTTCTAGGTGTGTTATGTGTTTTCATACAAATCCTTTCATCCAGTTGATACCTGTGCTGCTCTCTCCTTCCCAAAGCACAGCTGAGCGCTGACTCCATAAATAGGAATTGCAAATGTCTTTACTCCTGTTTTAAGAAAAAGCCTCATATCACAGAATCAGAGAATATCCTGATTTGGAAGGCACCCACAGAGATCATCAAGTCCAACTCCTACCCCTGCCAAGGACAGCCTCAAAAATCTCCCCATGTGCCTGAGAGCATTGCCTAAATGCTTCTTGAGCTCTGTCAGGCTTGGGGGTGTGACCACTGCCCTGGGGAGCCTGTTCAGTGCCCAACCACCATCTGGGGGAAGAACCATTTCCCAATATCCAATCTAAACCTCCCCATGCTGTTAACAAGGCAGCTTGGTTACTTTGCTAGCATATCATAGAATAATCTGTGTTGGAATGGACCTTAAAAACCATCTCGTTCCAACCCCTGCCATGGGCAGGGACACCTTCCACTGGCCCAGGTTACTCAGAGCCCCATCCAACCTGGCCTTGGATGCTTCCAGGGATGGGGCAGCCACAGTTTCTCTGGGCAACCTGTACCAGGGCCTCACCACCCTCACAGGGAAGAATTTCTCCCTAATATCCAATCTAAACCTTCTGTCTTTCAGTGTGAAGCCCATTTGATTAGGATTTTCCTCAAACCAGGAAAAGAAGGAAAAAAACCCACAACAGCCCCAGAGCCTACCCATGTGTTGAGAGCTGACTGGCAGTACCCTCAAGTACCCACTGCCAGCTTTTAGCAAGCTCTCTGTTTTGATGGTACTGCAATTGCACAGATTGACTTGACCCCTGTTCTATTATAGCAGGGCAGTGGTTTCCAGGATAAAACCTTAATGGATCTGGGAAAGGTCGAGACGTTGTGAGTAAATCAGTAGAAAGGGCAACAAATGACTCATTCTTGTTGTGCATTTAAAACTACAACCAATGCCCCTTCAATCAGTGCAGAGACTTACTAGTATAGTAATTCTAATAGCATTTGGGTCAGACCCTTGAAGAACCTGTGTGCTAAAATATTATGATGGATGAGAGCATTTTGCAAGGGCTTTTTGGAATGCTTGAGCTGCCACGGTGGGAGAGAGGAAGAAACGTATTTCATAGCTGGAATGTGCTTCAAGTGAGCTGGTTTTGTTTGGTTGGGTTTCTTCTCTGTTTTTCTAACCCCACTTTTGTTGGCATCTCCTTGAGAAATGTACAGTGTTAACATGCAGTTTTAAAGCTGTAGGTTTTAGTACCCTCTGTGGTTAAATCAAGTGAATATAGAGACATTTACATAGTGAGCTGCTTGGCTGCTTTAGTGCATTAACTGGATGCCAGTAATTCTGCACCTTCCTCATGCTCTGGATTGTGTTTCATAATAAATGAAAGCACAACACAACCAGATCCACAAATAGTGGAGTTAAACTGGTTGTGAAGCATCACAGGCAAATACCATCTGCATTGGTCAGGAATATAAAGGATTCGCAAATCCCTGCCCCTCTACTCAGTGTGTACAAAGAAAAGAAGTGCTTTCAGATTGAAAACGGCCAGATAGCAGCAGGGAGGGAAGGAAGGAAGGAGGTTTATGCATACCCCGGTTTAAATGTGCTGGAGCTGGGCAGCAAGACATGCACACCGGTCCCCCGTGGCTGCCGAGCAGGAGGCTTTTGTTCTGCAGGGCAAGATCAGGTGGAGAGGCAGGGCCTGTGCTGGCAGGGAGGAGAGCAAGCTCCATCTGTGACAGAGCAGCCTGTGAGGGTACCAGGCTTTCTGAAAGGCTTGTGTGAAATGTAACAGCCCCTGGTGTGCTCTGGCAGGGACTCGCACTTGTTGGTGAGCTGCCTGAATCCGGGGGTGATGCTGAATCCCTCTGTCCCTCTCCCCTCCTCACCTGTATGTGTTTGCCTGCCTGTCGTTCCACTAAAGACTCATTGTAATTATAAGCTCTGATACAGTTGTGGTTTGGTTGTTTTGGTTTTTTGTTTGTTTGTTTTTAAATCACTACCCCGATGAAAATTGAATAGCCCAGTGGATGCCTCAGGCTGTCAGGGTATAAACTCCCTGATGGCTTTGGGAGCAGCACATCCTCACTTCCCATAATTGTGTCCACACCAGTGACAATAAAGGTCTTTAGTAAAAGATATGAATCAGTGTAGTTAGACCTATATATAGGTGTATATAGAGATTGGTGTGTGTATATAAATGCATATATAAAGAGAAAAAATCTGGGTTTGTTTCTTTGCAATGTTTCACAAAGATTTAACTTTGGGATTCTCTAAATGCAGGAGTTGTCTGGTGTGAGCTGTGTTGGTAGAAATAAGCACTATGGGGCTGTGACAGGGATACTGTTACACAAGTGTTTCCTACTAAGATTGATTCTCTCAGATCAAAACAAAATAAATGTGGTGCTCTGGAGCTTGTAGCAATACCGGGGGGACTGTGGAGATCTAACAGCTTGTTGGCACCAGAGATGACCCATTGCCACACACCCCTACAAGGCTCCAGGGTGGGTGCTGCTGGTCTGTCCCAGACATTCACTGCCTGTCCCCAGGTACAGCTGGCTGGATTCATTTACACAGCAGAAGATTACTAAAAAAGTCACTATTTCTATGCTTATTAAGGAGCTGAGTTATTTCCCGTGTGTTTTGGGGAGTAATAGGGTCAGTGCAAGACCAGACAGGGCAGCCTGGAGAGGGAAAAGGGGGTGCACTGCCTGTTTTGGAGGCCACAAGCTACTGGTTAAGGTGAAGGATCATAGAATCATAGAATCCCAGAATGGTTTGGGTTGGAAGGGATTTTAAAGATCATCTAGTTTCAATCCCCTGCCATGGGCAGGGACACCTTCCACTAGACCAGGTTGCTCAGAGCCCCATCCAGCCCGGCCCTTAACACTTCCAGGGATGGGGATGAGGCTGGGCAGCACAACTAAGACATTTTTGTTCCAGAATTGCCATATTTGCTTTCCCAGAATGGTTATTGCAGCAAGGCTGTAGGAAGATGTCACTTTTCACATACAGCTTGTTGGCTGTTTGTAATTGTCTCCTGGCTGAAAACTGCTGCTCCCACCGAGCTACCGGTCTGTGGGAGCACATCCTAATTCTTTTCAGGCGAAAATCAGGCAGGCTGCTTTGAATAGTTGCAATAATCAGTCTGAGCTCATCTGAAGGGAAAGGAGGAGTGCTGGCTGGAACTGCTCCACAGGCACTTGGATGAGGCCAGCATCCAGCAGAGGGGCTTGGGGTGGTAACAGATTTTACCGGCACAGCCAGATTCAGAAGATGACATAAGTTCACAGCCAAAAAAAAAAAATCACCTCTAGATCCAAAATACATCATACCCTTATAAAAAGCAGGATTCAAGCCTTTTTTTTTTTTTTTTTTTTTTTTTTTTGGAATAGCACTCAGGCTACTTTAATGTATTTTTGCTGAATTTTTCCACCTGTAAGTTGCACTAATCTTTGGATTTTTATACCAGCTTGAGTGCTGCCTATCAGTATGAGGGCATGAGAGCATGCAAAAAGGAGTCAGAGTCCAAAACCTGGACTTTGTGTGGTGGAATTGGGCTTGCCATCTGCCTGGCAGTGCCAAGGAAATGCAGGAGTAAGGGCAGGCTGAGTAGGATCCCACAGGAAACACAAGCCCAAGGGAGTTGCTGACCAAGGTGGTTGTGTTTTTTCATTTATGCTGGAAAGCCTAACAGGGTGGTTGTCTTTTAGCTCAGTGAAGTGTTCTCCAAAGGGACACTGTGAGAGCGGACTTGGTCCTTCTGAAGGGAGCCCTAAAGGTGGCTCTCAATGTGTTCACTCTTTCCTCTTCTTTTTTCTGTCGTTCTGCCTGTCTTGTTAATTATTAATTCAGTGTGTTGAGAACCACATTCTTCCAAGTGACTCCTCCCATGTTTCCAACCTGGGCAACTTGTCTTGCCTTATTAGTCTGTGGACTAAAATTGCTCCTTCATAAAATACTGTACTCTGGAAAGAAACCCAGGTGTCAGAGTGTACAGAAGGTGTGTCATCCCAGCCTTACAAGAGCTGCCTTGCTTGCCCATTATGCTGCTTTCTTATGTCACCCCAGCAGCATTCAGTAAAATGGCCTCAGGTTGTTGTGGACTTTGTGGTCTTTTCAGCACATGCAATTAATCAGGAGGGAAAAGTAAATCCAGCATCAGAATGAGCATTTTACTGGAACTGAATTGCAATTTCTGTGCATAATTTAACACTTTGGGGAGGGAATGTTCTCTGCTTGCTTGAAATAATTTAGAGGCGGTTTTGAAATAGAACACATTTGTGTAAATTTGCCTTGGGATTAAAGATCTCTATTTAGTTTCTCCAACATTACATCTTTGTCTACAGAATATGCCATGCAGTAATCTCCAAGCTCTGCTCTGCAAACTGTTTCTCAAATGAATAGACCCAAAATAGTTCTCCTGGCATCATTTCATTTCCCCCCCCCAAACACAAGACTGTAGCATAAAACTCAGTGCAGGGTAATCCTGTTTTATACATGGGAAAACTGAGAAGTTTGGCTGAAAGTGGCCTCAAGTTAGTGCTTCACATTTCTCAGTACTTAGCAAGGAAAGCAGCTGTTTTGACATGTGGGTTTCCCTAAAATTGCAGCTCTTTGAGTTATAGATGGCTTTTTAAAGCTGTCCCAGAGTTGCCTGATTAACCTGCAGCAGACCCCAGGGTATAGTTCAAGGTCTATGTCTGCAGTTCCTGTGTCCCCTCCTGCATTACTAACGCAGCCCAGTTTATGGACCCTCAGTGACAGGTCCCACAGTGACAAAGCTGATGATATTTTTTGCAAATATTTGCAAATCTGTTGGGGCCTGTTGACATGAATTTACAAACACCTTTGCATTGCCCTTCTTTCTTGTTTCCTCTGAGACTTGGGAGTTTGTTCTGGGATCAGATGTTGTTAACCTGACTCTTTGAAAAGCTCACGAATTGTGTTCAAGGCCTAAAGGATCTCTGGGCGTGTGCCAGGACAGCAGGATCAGAATCTCAGGCATTAGTGATGGCATTTAGAGATCCCTTTGTGCTGTGACCATGATGTGAGGTTCCCTCAGCTAAGAATAGGCAGTTGTAATAAGTTTCCATGTGTGCTTTCAATATCAGTAAACAAAAGCTCTCTCAAGTGAATGAGCAGCAGCTGTTATGGGTTAATGCCTTTTTAAAGCCAGGGCTCATTTATTTTACAATTAACCAAAACCTGTTGGGTAGGTTAAGGGTGTAGGTTGCCACACTTCAAACTACAGTCATTTGCACTCCTTTGGCAGTGGCCTCAGCATTTACCTTCACGTGTGTTATCTGTAGGAGAGCAGAAGCTTTGAGTTTCTCAGGGATGAGGAACCTCCTTGGTTGGTACCGAAATGAACATTCAGGTATCAGGGTCAGGTATGTTTTGTGCAGTGTCAGGTTGCCCCTGGAGGGCCTGTAGTGTTGGGTGGGGATTTGGAACCGTGCAAAGGGAAAAAAGGAAGGCCCAGTGAGTTCATTCTCCTGATGAGGCTGAGGGTTACAGCTGATAGATGGTTTAGGGGCTAAAACAGCGTCTAAGTAGAATTGAAGGGATGCAGTCTAAGGCTGTCACCTAAAAGCCCCTTGTTCAGCTAACACTGAACTCCAGAGGTGTCCACACTCACATCACACTGCCCTGTTCTGCTCTGCCTCTTCTGGATGCCCTTCAAGCTCCATTTTTTTTTCACTCCAGGCTTCCTAATGTCCCTTTTGCAGACAGGTGAGCAGCTTAACCATCAGGCTTGGCATTTCTTATCCCATTCCAGGAAACAGGCCCCTGAACATGAGGCATGTGAGACTTTCATTAGACCAGCTCTGTGCATTTTCATTTGATGCCTTGAAGCTGAATCACTGCTGCTCAGTGGAAACCTGCAGCTCTGAACCTGAACCTGATACCTTGCTTGTGGGATTACTCAGTCAGGTTCCTGCTGCATCAGATAAGGCTCACCCTGTTTTCCTATTGATCAGCTAAGCAAGAGCTTTCAGTCTGCTCTGTTCAGGGTATGGAATACTTAGGATTGCAGCAAGACGTGCTCCTGTCTGGGGCAGGATGAGTAATTCAGCACTCCCCTGCTTGCAAGGTCTCCCAGTGATGTCCAAATCCACGAGGAGCTGCTGTGTTCTGCTCTTTTCCCCATTTTGTGCCTCTGTTGGAGGAACATGCAGAGCTGGATTGCTTTCTGCCCCACCCTTGGTACAGTCCTGAATATACTGGTGGTTCCTGCAGAGCCCTGGAAAGGAACCACAGGATTGATTTTGGCTGAAAGGGATCAAAACAGGGATTTTTAAACAGGTCTCAAAACTGCTACCAGTAATAGGTTTTAGAGGGGAGTGATTGCATCATTGTAAAGAAGTTAAAATTTTGCCAGGAATTAGTTTGGCCAAGGGCTTTTACTAAACCTCACAGCCAACAGCAAACCCCCACCAGTGCAAACCCTCCCCAGTTTAGCCTGGTGAGCTGTTGTTGGTACTTTTGCAGAGCAGACAAAAGCTGCATTAAGGCACCCACATGCCCTGGCACACAGAGAGAGAAGAGCAGGTTTTGCACGGTCGGGAAGTGTTATGTCCAAAACGGTGGCCAACTTGGGAGATTGATTACCTCGAGTGCTCTTCTCTTGCCTGGCTGGGTTGATCACACATTTGGTGTGTGAATTCTTGCACAATCAAATCTGAAATTAATTTTCTGCAAACAATTACAATACACAACAGAGGAAGTGCACTGGCTGAACATTTTTGCCCAGGCACCTCGAGTGCTTGCAGGAACCCACCACAGAAAAGCTGACAAAAAGATTAACTGAACAGACTATGTTACAATACATTTTCCCCCTCAACCCCTACTATTAGAATGCTTTGTAGCTGGCATTTGCATGAAAAATACACAAGCATGGAGTCCAGAAACAAAACCCAGCAGTTACCAACTGCTTCAGTGAGGAGTTCACACATACAAGAAGTTATGATTAACAGTGTGACAGGGACAGCTGCTGTTCTGTAATGTGTTATCCCTCATCAAACTGTGAAATAATGAGAAAATGACAGTTTCTATCATTATCTCATAACTCTTGGGCTTTATTGCTGGGCTGTTGCAGCTTTACTGTTGTGCCTCAGTTTCCCCTGCTGCACAAAGTAGGGAACACCTGCTGTACAGGAGTGACAGGACAAGGGGGAACGGCTTCAAACTGAAAGAGAGGAGGTTTGGATTGGATATTAGGAAGAAATTTTTTACTGTGAGGGTGGTGAGGGACTGGCACAGGTAAGTTGTGACTGCCTCACCTGTGGAAGTGTCCAAGGCCAAGTTGGATGGGGCTCTGAGCAACCTGGGCTAGTGGAAGGTGTCCCTGCCCATGGCAGGGGGTGGAATGAGATGATCTTTAAGGTCCCTTAAACCCAAACCATTCTGTGATTCTATGAGCTGGCCTTGGGAAGCAGCTTGCAACAGCAACTTTGTTGGAAGAGCCCACCTGTAGGATTGCAAAATGCTGTCCACAGGTTTTTTCCCAAGAGATTGTAATGAAAAATCAGCTTTATTTCCTTGAGTCGAGGCTTGAGCCCAAGGTCCTGGTCAGTGCCCCTGCTCTCTGGGAAATGTGCAGTGAGATGTGTGAGGTGCTGCTGAAAACATGTCTGATGTCTCACTTTCTGCCCATTAGCAGCTCATTCATCAGCACAAGATCTCCCATATCTGTAGTATAAGACGCTTGGGAATTTCTACTTGGTTCACTTTGTATCACAGGATAAGCAGAGCTGACTTTTCCTTCCTTCCTTTCTTCCTTCCTTCCTCCCTCCATTCCAATGCTGGGGGCAGGGACCTGTTTCTGAGTTCACCAGAAAACGTGTTTCATTCAAAAGTGAAACATTTCAGATAATTTTGAAATATTATTTTTTCTTTCACAATATACCGAAATAAAATAAAATAAAATTATAGCAAGATTTAGGACTCTGGAAGCAAAAACATGTCTTTTTTTTTCTTCCTTTGTTTTTTTCTTTTTTGAAAGGTTTCTTTGATCTCAATTGGAAGTTTAGGTGTTTTTTTTTTCATATCCATGCAGAAGACAAGGCATGCTAATCATTATGAAGTAAAGATGTGCTTACGCCGATGGTAAGGGAAAACAGAATCTGAAAATAAGAGTTAATTCAAACCAGAACCTGAGATCCAAACAGTGAATGCTTTTGAAGACTTCTGAAATCCAAACATTGGTATTGCAGACTTTTAAAAAAATAAGACGTGAAATGTCAAAAATTGAGATAGTGTTTTAACATTTGGCTCTCTGTTCTTCAACCTTTTGTCCTTTTTGTGTAATTCTTTTTCAGTAGCTACAGTGGCCACTTGGGCATGTTTTTCTTCCTAAAGAGATGCTACAGAATAAAAAAAAAGGGGAGGGTGAGGGCTGTCCTGTCATTATAAAATTTGCCCTGGACTTCTATTACATGGTGACAGTGCTACTCCGGTCTTCATCTTCTGCTGCCTTGTGGATGGTTTGCACAGTTATTATTTCAGAGTATTCCCTATAATACTGAAAACACCCCTCTATTTTAAGTTATGGCAAACCTGCTGTATTTCCAAGGTTTTGGAGCATTGCAGGGATGATTTCTCTCTTATTAAATGCACTTTTTCTTATCATATTAGCCTGTGATGTTATAGATAGCCCAGTGTTGTGGTTTAACCCCAACTGGCAACTCCTTTTATTTATGTCAGACCTTATCTGCAGCCTTTTGTAGGCTTCAGTTTTAAATGGAGACAGCAGAAAAAAAGAGATTATGGCTTGTCTTTCTTATGTTGTTGTTTTTTTAAAAGCATAATTTAGGCATGATAAGGGAGAGAACATCACAGAAGAGTTCTCTCATGGGGACTTCAAAGTCTTCCTAGCACCCGTGGCATCCTCTTGTGTGGTTTCTTTGGGGTGAACATCGGGAAAATGCCTTTGGGAGACTTTGTTATAGTTTTGATCGCTAAAAAGAGAATGGATGTTTGACTCCAGGGTGGAAATGAGAAACAAAGAGACCAGTTCACCCCTCCCCAGCACTGTGACCCTTTAAAGGCCGTGAGGCTGTTCAAAGGGGACATCACACAGCAGAACTGGCTTTTCTTTGGAGTGGATGCTGGAAGGGAAGGTAGAACAGTCACTGGCTGCCTGTGGTCCTTCTGCCTCTCTCCCAACATGGGCACATGCCAAGCACAGAGAGGGCAAACAGGGCAGAGGTTACACTGAGTGTGTTTGTCTACTCCTTTAGATATAATCCTCCAGCTGGTTTAATTTAGACTGAACGCAGGGCTGGCCCTGCAAAGAGCCAAACATGAGAGGCCACCGTGGTGGCCTACAATAAGGGAGGTGCCTTGATGTTGAGTGTGATACAAGCCTGGAACAAATCATATGAAATCCTTTCAGCCCTTTGAGCTTAATGTGAGGGTGTTGGGGGTGAAACCGATGGCATGGAAACCCTTTCTGCTTTCTTAGTTGCAGAGCAGGCTCTTTACAGCAAAGATTATAGACCATGGAAAATCGATTCAGGGAGCACTGACCTTGAATGCAGCTGCATTGCTCTGCTGAAACCATCCCAGGGCCATTAGAACTGAGTGCTAAGTGCTTGTGTTCTCAGCGCTGCACAGGACCAGAGAGACCTTGCCTATCCAGTGGGAATTGCCCAGGTAGATGCATTCCAGAGCTAAATTTCCCAGAATTTGCAGAACCGGGTTATAGTCACACATGTATTTCTGAATTTCTGTATTTCCAAGTCATTATGTAACTTGGAAGCACTAAGATACACCAGCTGATGGGTTCTCCTTTGGTGGTGTAGCAGAAAGTGGCTTTTTCCAGGGACAGCTGGAAATCCACATAGAAACTCCTGCTGTCCTGTGACTATACTGGCTTCATTTTTAATTGCAGGCCAGGACAAACACTTCACAATTAGCAGCTGTAAATAGACACGATGCCAGGACTGTTACTCATTTAAAGTTCTGTTTTATGCCCAATTTACATGTGTATTTGCATGTATTAGCCAAGAAAGTAAATGAGAATATGCTGCTTAAAACCAATTCCATAAGGTAAATTTTATTTTCTCCTTTTCTTGGGAATGAGAATCTGAGCCTCTTCACTGGGATCTCAACAGGATGTGCCTGAACCCTCAGAGGTCAGCATCAAAGCTACCTCTGTTTCTCAAAGAGTTTGATGCATTTGGAGTGGATGGGAAACTCAGGGATTCTCTGGTCTGTGGTGACTCTCTTGTTCCAGAGAGGACTTGCTAAAACTGTGGAGATTCTGCCCTCATGCTGATGGTGAGCTCCACAACCTTGACTTTGAGACAAACTCACATCAGTTCTTTGGGCATTGGCAATGTTGGATATGTCTGTTAAATTTAATCTTAACTAAATAAAAAGGGGCACTTGGAATCTAGAACTGCAGCTGAGACGGTGTCTATAAAGCAATAGTGGCAACAGCAAGCAGAAAAAAAAATTAAAGTGTATTTTTCAGCACACCACCACCAATGTTTAAACATTGGAGGTCAAATACTTGATTTTTTTTGTCTGTGTGATATTCCATGATGGGAGAAATACTGTTTGGTGTGAAAGATGGTGCTAATGAAGGTGAGGGTGATGCTGTAGGGCAGGAGACTGGTGTGGTCTTCAAGTGTAGGAGGCTGCTCACCTACTTTTGATTGCAGGGTCTGGGCCTTACCTGGCAAAAATTCTTCTGAACTGTTGCTCCTGGAATCTATTATTTCTCAATCTTTCAAACATGCCAGCACCTGGCTGGCAATCTACTGTTCTTGCAGGACAGGAGCATATCAAACTGTAGCAGAAACCTCTGATCAAACTGATCACCTGATTAGATTGTCTCCCAGGGAACTGATTTAGTGTAATAATTGTAGTGAAAGGAAGTGGTTCTTGCTTCACCAACACCATATTATTCTGCTGCTCATTGGCAGGACTCTTTGATCCCTTTAATGGAAGTTATCTGGTGTGTAACCAGGTGTTGAGCAGATATTACACTCTCAAGTGCATTTTTGATGAGGTGATGAAGATGGAATGTGGGTCTGTATTTTTGCTCTTGTCTTTTGAGTAATCCTGGCGTTCTTCTGCAACATTTGGAAAATCCAACCTCTGCAATGGTTTGTCGCTGAAATCTCTGAAGTAACACACCCAGCAGAGGTAACCAGGCAGTAGGAAGTTGAAGCAGGTGACCTGGGTTCTTATTTCAGCTATGATAGCAATTTTTATGTCCATTTAACAAGTTTACATACAACTTCCTGTGCCTGACATTTATATACAATGGGGATAATAGTATTTCCTTTATTTAAAAATAGTGCTATTGCAGTTGAGAGTACTGTGCATGGACTTTAACCTGTATAGCTCCCTTAGGGTAGGACACACTCCTCACTGTGTTTTGGATGGGCCAAGTCATCATAAAATCATGATGGCTTGGGCTGGAAGGGACCTGAAAGATCTTCTTGTTACAACCCCCTGCCATGGGCAGGGACACCTTCCACTATCCCAGGTTGCTCAGAGCCCCATCCAACCTGGCCTTCAACACTTCCAGGGATGGGGCAGCCACAGCTTCTCTGGGCAACCTGTGCCAGGGCCTCCCCACCCTCACAGAGAAGAATTTCTCCCTAATATCCAATCTAAACCTGCTCTCTGTCAGTTTGAAGCCATTGCCCCTTGTCCTGTCACTCCAGGCCCTTGGAAATAGTCTCTCTCCATTTTTCCTATGGGGTCCTTTCAGATACTGACAATTAGGTCACCCCAAAGCTTCTCTTCTCCAGGCTGAACAATCCCAACTCTCTCAGCCTTTCCTCCCAGCAGAGCTGCTCCATCCCTCTGATCACCTTGCTGTCCCTACTCTGGACTCTCTCCAACAGCTCCGTGTCCTTGCTGTGCTGTGTCCCCAGAGCTGGAGGCAGTTCTGCAGGTGGTCACCTGGTCCTCCTTCACCAGGGTACAGCCAGATCTTCCCAGTCCAGGACCCTGTTGATCTGAAGGGCAGGAAACCAACCCAGCACAGGTTAACTCAGAGATGACCTTTGCAGCTGGACTCCAGCTGCTGCTCCCAGCTCAGAGAGGAGAAGGGGGTGAAGTGCTGCCAGTCCAAAGGTAGGGAAGGCTCCCTGTTGCAGAAATTAAAGGTCTCTCATTGTGCCATGCTCATTTGCCTCCTGAGAAGCCCATTGTGCTTCATTTTCCTCTAGGGAAGAACCCTTTGTAAACTTGAAGGTATCCTGGAAAAGGTATAGACCATCCTCAATAATAAAAGCAAACAGAACACACACTGCAGAAGTGCCTGGGTATGAATTAACTTTCACATACTGAAGACTCACCTGTGCCTGACATACTGAAATGAATGGTCTTTGTCCCAGTTTAACTTCCATTCACTTAAATGCAAACTCTCTTTCCTGAGGACAATTGAGAGACTTCTTTCTTCAGTCTGTACTTCTTTAAATATATTTCTGTAGGGGCTGCAGAGAGAAACTTAATTGTTTTGTGTAAAGTCTAGGAGTCATAAAATATTTGAGAAATAATACCATTACCCATTTTCACTGTCAGACCTTGTCTCCTCAGAGACCAAGAGGGCTGACAGCCTCTTTCTTAATGTGACAGTGGGTTTTTACATCTCTACCCAGAGATCTGAAAACAGACTATACCTTCACTGTAATAATTATGAGTCAGCCTTTACTGAGGGTGACTCAAATATGCAACCCTGGCATCTGTTTCTGCCTGGGTTTCGGGGAGAGGGAGAGCGCTGATGGCGGCACACAGAGCAAAGGTAAACAGGAGTGGGTTCCTTCCCAGAAGCTGTTTGTGTTGGGTGATAAAGAACAAAAGCTGCTGTATAAAGGTGCTTACAACACTGCAGCTGTAATGGTGGGGCTTTTCAGGGGAGGTCCTGTATCACTTGCTTCACGGAGGGAGCGGCCTTAGGGATGGATGCCAGGGGCTCAACACTTCCTTTGGTGCCTTGTTTTGTCTGTTCCATGCACATCCAGGGGGAAGGAGGAGGGACAATTAAGTTAGCTAATTGTATTAACACTAGTGAGGCACTTTGTGGATGAAAAGAGCTATTTAAGTTGTTATTATTATTATTATTATTATTATTATTATTATTATTATTACTATTATTACTATTACTATTATTATTATTATTATGAAAAAAATTCCTCCAGAGAGGAAGCTGTTCTGCATCTTTCCCAGTCACGCAACTGCAGATGTGTGAAGAGGGAGAAAAACAAGGCACCACTTCACACTAGCCAGGAGATGCCTGTGTTAAATTTAGGTACATAGTGCTTGTTCTGATTTACCCTGACAAATTTACAATGTACACCCCCGAATAACACCCCCAAATAACACCCCCAAACCCAGGACTTGTTGCTCAGCTTTCCTGTGTATATTGTTGTCTAAAGTAATTACTGTCACGTGAAATCTCAGTCAGGAACCAGGGCTGTGTGACATTGGGCTGCACAGGTACCTGCCCTCAGTGTGGTTGCCGTGTGCGTGTTCATGTGAAAAATAAGTTCAAGTGTAGGGAAATGCTGCTCACCAAGTATTTGCACTCAGTCCTGTCAGGCAGAAAAGGCATTTTACACCTCCTCAGAGTCAGTTGTGACACATCTGGCCTGGCAAAGGGATCAGTATTTCCAAAAAAAGGTACAGCTTCAGGAGGTGAGGTTCGAAACCAGTTCTTTAAGACGAGGTCTGTAATGGTTTGAAGCAGGGCCAAGTTGGGAGAAGTGTGAGATGTGAATCTGAGCAGTTCCCCAGACAAATTCCACACAAGGCTGAAACTCCAGAGGTGGTGTGGCTCTACCACCTGCAAATGCTGCTTGAGTGCAGGAGTGTGATCCAGTCCTGACCATGTGGGTTAAGAGTGGATCTACAGCTTATCAGATTAGGGGGGAAGGGGGAGAGGAGGAGGATTTAAGGGTTTAATCACAGGATAAATGGTTTTCTTTCTGTCTTGTCACCTCCGCCTTTATAAATCTTTGCAACATGTTATGGATTTTGGATTTTGTACTTATTTTCTTATATTTTGAGCTTATTTTGCTCTTATTCGCTTTTACATTTATGTTAAAGGCAATTGCAAGGTGAGGGTCTCCCATGTAGATACACCCTACCTGCATGAGTTTTAAAATCAGGATGCTGGAATACTGTCGCTATGCCCAGCAGCTCAAAACCCTTCTGCAGGGTATCCAAAAGCTCTCCAGTACACCTCCAGTGATCCACACAGGCCTGTTTATGTCTCATAATCCAGGGGTCCTTGTACAGGTGTTTTCTGGTGGCTGGCATTAATCATGATAGTCAGAACAACGCCAGGAGCCCAGAGCGATGGAAGGGATTTTATGATTGCGGTAGAATTGCGTAGGATCTGTGTGTGTTTGCCAGTGAGAATGAATCACAGTCTATTCCTGATAAGTTCAGTGACAACTGTGGTGTTTCAGTGACAGGAAGAGAAAATTACAGTAGTTTCGTCTTTCCTGTTTATTTTGGGTTGTACACCTTTGCTGGCAGAAAATACAGCTCCAAGACGAATCATTCCTCCAGGGACACGGGGCAAAGTCCCAGAGGAAACCTTTGGGAGAGAAGCATCTGTTTCTGCTAATCCTAAAAGGTGCTTGTTTTTGTTTCTCAGGGAACAGGAGATACCATCTCCCACCTCCCATGTGTCACAAGGAGCATTGTTACTGGGGAGGAATAACCCCACGCTCCAGTACAGCTTGGAAGCTGGGAAGTAGCTTTGCATAAAAGGACTTGGGGCTGGTGGAAAAGCTGATTATTAGCCAGCAGTATGTCCTAGGGAGGCAAGAGCCTCCACAGATGCATTAGGAAAAGTGTTACCAGCAGGTTGAAGGAAGTGATCCTGCCTCTGGCGAGACACATCTGGAGTGCTGGGTCCAGTTCTGGGATCCCCAGCACAAGTGAGACATGGAAATACAGAGCGAGTCCAGCAAAGGGCCAGTTAGATGATTGAGGGATTGGAGTATCTGTCATGCAAGGAAAGGCTGAGAGTATTGGGCTGAGGGAGCTTGGTGGGTTTTATCAATGTGTACAGATAACTGATGAGAGGATATAAAGAAAATAGAGCCAGGCTTTTCCCAGTGGTGCCCAGTGACAGGACACAAGGCAGTGGGCACAAACTGCAATACAGGAGAATCCACCTTAAACATAAGGAAAAGCTGTTTTACTGCACGTGTGATCAAACACTGGAACAGGCTGCCCAGAGGTTGTGGAGTCCCTGTCCTTGGAGATATTCAAAACCCAGCTGGACATGTTCCTGAGCAACCTGACTGCCTTGAGCAGGGTTAGACTAGGTGATCTCCGAGGGTGCCTGGAGAAGGGATTAGCTTCCTGTAAGACAAATCACAATGTACTGTGTTGGAATATGTATGGAGTCAATGAACCAGACTGAAAATTTTAGGAGGCTCGTCAGAGAGCCATTGATGGTGTGAGGAAAAGCCATAATGAACTCAGAGTGTTGCTGGCTGCATGTGACCATACAGAGGCTGTTGGATTGGGTCTATTCCTCACTGGTTGGCCACGATTTGGGATAGACAAAAGCGCCTTTAGCTTACCTGTGTGGTTGTGTGGCAAAAGGCACTGATAGCAAAGGAGGCAACATGGGAGGCTTAAGCTATTTTGGGTCAGGTGTGGGAAAAGTAGACACCCACCAGGAAGCCTCAGGTTCAAGTTTTGGGGAGGTGAGTGGAACTGTGGCAACGGGGACAAGGAGCCAGGCAGGCCGAGTAGGACACGTTGCAACAGAGGCAAATTAGCATCCAACATCCCAGGAGCAGCTCATCTGTTGCATCATCTCTCTGCAGGGGACTGTGTTACAAGGAAGACTCCTGTGGGGTGATATCTCACACCTTTCCAAAGGCTGGGAGATGGCTCCACGCTACCTGCATTAACTTACAGTGAGAAGGTGCAGGTTTGGTTGTTTTCAGGCCTCTAAGTCCATGATGAGCATGACTTACAGAGCTCCTTTTGCCAAAGTTTTGCATTATTCCAGAAAATCTAAAACTTCAAGAAGCGTAAGGATGCCAGTATCATGTTAAATTTCATACCTGTGCTAAGGAATTAGTTAATAACAAGAGAGCATTAAGAAGCAATGCATTTTGCCTAAACAGGGGACAGAAAGGAAAGAAATCTACTCTCTTCAGGAACACATCCAGACAGCAAAAGCCCCTTGCTCTTTCTCCCTTCCCATCTGACAAGCTGTAGGAATTTCCTGATAAGTGCTTTTGGACATTAAGTCTTAGAGTACATCTTATGTCTTTAGATTGTGTCCAGATAGTAAAAATCTCAGTCTGGGAAGATAATCCAGCCTTCATATTTCTCCCCACGTTTATTTACGTATCCCATATTCATCTCCAGTTTGTGTTTAAGGCAGGCAACTGGATAGAATTCTTCCATTTCTACCCTTTCCCTCCCCTCCCAATATTGATCAGCGAGCGATGTCATCATTTTCCATTGATTCGCCAGGCTCGGTCTCCTTCTGGGATGGATCCCTGATAAACTGGTAGCCTGTGAAGGTTTAAACTGCTCTCTGCATTTCTCAGCAATGTGCTGACCTCATTCTGAGGTGTGTCCTCCCTAAAAGTATAGAAGTGTGAACTGATGACTACACTTCATGTACAGTCATATTTGGGATCCATGCACCGAGCTCTTGATAGGAACTACATGCCATGGCAGTCAGCCACTATGGGTGACAGAGGGTGTGGGGTGAGGAATGTTCTATTAGAGAGAGACTTCTCCAAACAAACAGTTGGAGTTTGTGCCACGTGGGTGGGCTGTTCAGGGGCTTTAAAGGGTTTTCCAGAGCACAGAAGTGTTTCCAAAGCAGTGCTGTGGCTTTGCCTGGAAGCAGAAATGAGGGGACAGAAAGTCCTTCATGTTGTGGGGACCCCATTAGCTAATTAACAAGAACTACAAGCTCCAGATCCTCGCCTTGACCACACCTTTGCCCTCCGGGCAAAGCCTAGGGAATCCAAGGCAGCTCACTGAGCTGCACTGTGCATACGTGGAAAACTGCCACTGAAGTAATCTTCTCTTGTGCTAAAATATTTTCAACTTACTGAGAGAAATTTAATTCTTCCCATGTACACATCAACAAATAACTTGATCCCACCCACGAATATGCAAACAAATGCATAAGTTACGCCAAGTATTTCTCCTTCCTGCTGCCAAGTCAGAAAGGGAGATTGTTACTGCGACTTCTGTTTCCAAATACTTGGGAGGCTTTCCAATTCTGCAGCGAGGGGGGACTGCACAATACCTAGGCTGGAGCTAAAAGAGCTCCAGCAGCAGCTCAAAGCCTGCTTGAAATAGCTGAGTGGTGAGATTCTCCACCTAAATGATGTTAGCAGAACCCTACCTTTAAGTAAAAGCACACATCGACCTCCTCGAGCACAGCTACCTTGCGAGTTGCAAGCGGTTTGCAAACACCCCAGCTGCTGTCCCACGGCTTTGTTGGGTGTGAAACTCAGCCCAAACCTTGCCCCGTTGCCCCCCTCTTTACTCTATTCTATTTTTGTCTGTGGTGAGGTGCAGGGACCGGGCTGTTGGACAGAGGCTGGAAGAAAAGGCCGGTTGTTCTGCATGGGAGGTGCGCTCCGTGACACGCCGTAGGAAGGATGTGTGCTTGGAAGATGTGCAGAAATCATTAGAAGGGTGTGTACAGCACAGAGGGGGGGATCCAGCCACAGGAGGAAGGAGCCAGGAAGGGGAGAAAAAGGGAGGATGAGGGTGGAAGGAGCAGGGGTGGAGCAACAGAGGCTAAGGCAGTAATCAGACCTACAAAAGTTACTGCCAGATGTAAAACACCTGAAGGTAAACTCAAAGACCTCTTTTGGGATGAGAATTGCTCTTAAATGCTGATTTGATCACCTTAGAAGAGCTAGAATCTTCAGGCCCAAAATGAGCTGAACTGAATAGAAAACCTGTGGTGAGAGTAAAATCTGTTGAAGTCACCTTTTGGTTTGCAGGGCTGGGATCAATTTAGCTCCATAACATAAAGCCACAATGTCTTTAAAAAATGGTCTCATGGGGGTGGTTCCCTTGTAGGGGGTGCCTTAGGTCTGGCTCAGACAGTGTCCTAAAGAGCTTCCTGGTCTGAGCTGGGAGCAGGAGCATGAATCATGTTTGTACCAAACCTGGATTTCTCTTAGTGCCAACAAAACAGCAGCTCCTCTTTTAGGACAGCCCTTCACCCTGTGGGGACAACACAAAGAGGTGAGCACTGGCAGCCAGGGCTCAATTTGGCCCACAATGTTAAAGGGACTCCAAATCACAGAAGGGAGATTGTGCAGCAAAAACACACAGGAGGGTGTGATTTGAAGACCAGAAATGAACCTTCCTGTTTGCTCTGCCTGCTCCACACCTTTTCTGCCCCCCCTGCTCAGCTGTACCAGTGGCTTAGCTCCTTGTCTCCCTGGAACCACTAACTCAAATCCTGGCGGGATTGACTCAGCCCCTCTGTAATTTTGAGGTTGAAGGAAACTGTGAAACCAAAGATTCTGTGGTGAAGTGTTTGCCCCAGAAGGCTTGGCCAAAATTGTCCTAATGCTTTTTGTACGTGGCACGCTGAGCTGACTGGTACCCTCTCATTGGTTCTTCATTTCTTCTAATTCTTCTAAACTATTAATTAGTTTAATTACTGCCTCAGTATTGCTGAATTAGTCACGTGTTTGGGGGAGGAACTGTAGTATGTATTTACTATCCACATCTTCAGTAAGTGCTGGTTGATGTAGTGCTATTGTCATTTCTGGAGTTATGATCTCCAGCACGAGCTGAAAATCTGCTCATTAAACATAACCATTAAAATCCACAACAGTGCCTTGATTTCAGCTTTTTGAGGATTATTAGTTGAGATGGATTATTTTCTCTTGGATCTGAAATGGGCCTGTGGGCAATTTTTAAAAGGATAAATCTGAAATATCTTTTATTATCTGTCAAGCTGGAAGCAGGTTGGATGCGGCTTTTGTTGCTTTTCTTTAAGGGAAAAGAAAATAAATATGGGTGTCAAAATGTGACCCAACCCATGCTTTTTAAAACTCTCTCTTTAACTTTCTAAACTTAAAAACAACCTTCTATGTTTTTCTTTTTTTTTAAATAAAATATTGCTAAAAATATTCTCCTGACCCAAAAGCTTAGACTGCCAATATTCAAGATTTCAAATATGCTTTTATAGCCAAGTTACAAATCCATGAAAAATAGATTTATCACCTAAGTAGAAATTAACTTGAACTAAGCCAAGATCCACATGATTCTTTTATGTTTCAGGATGAAATGTCTGTCGTTCTCCGTTTTCCCTCACACCTCTTGTAAAGGCTGTCTATAAAAGCTAGATGTAAGGACAGATGCCTTTTCAAAATATGTCTTAACTCAGGTCGTTAAAAGATAAAGCTCTGCCACACAAAACCAACTCAAAGCAACTCATCATTCAGTTCTTTCTCCAAAGGTTTTCCATGCTGTAAATGAAATAATGAGAAATAACTTATGATGTTGCCAAATACAGTGATTTGAGTGACTCCTGAGCAATTAGAGCAGCAGCATTTAACTCATTGCTCAGGAGTCCATTTCTTTGTGTTTCTGGAAATACAAATCCAGCCCTGTGGGACAAAGATTTCACTCTACATCTGTGCATGAGAACATCCTCATCACTCTTTTGACTTCCTCTTTGGAAAGGGGGTCCTAGTGAAACCCCTTGGATGGCAGCGGTTCTCCAGCACATAAACCTGTTTACATGGTACCTCACATGCTTTGTGTCTCCCCAGCCTGACTCATGTTCAATTCTGAATTCAAAAGCAAACAAAGCCTTTAACAAGCAGCTTTGTGTGTGGATATGTGGCTCATAGGGCTCCTGGGGAGGCCCAGGACCCCTGCAGCACTCCCCAGAGCCAGCTGCAGCAGGGCTTTCAGATGTGCTGATCCTCCAAGTTCAGAGTCTCCACATGCCCCAGAAGCTCCAGCCTCTCACTAATAATGCACTGCTTCTGTCTTGGCTCCTCCAGCTCTGCCTGGTGAAATGCTGTTGCCTCACATGTTGGCTCTCCTCATCTGCTACCTGCTCCTGTCACACCACTGCTGCCAGACTCAGCCTTACTGCCAAAACCACGGACCTGCTCCCGTGGGAACTGCAGAGCACTGGGCTCAGCTTTCACTCCCCACAACGTGCCCAAGTGGGATGCTGGGAGAAGAAAAGAGCACATCAGAGGAAAAACTGGATCTGTGGTCTCTTCAAGAACCATCTCTGTTGGTTTGGAGCAGCTTTCTTGAGTTGTAAAACCTGTAAGTTTTTGTCTTTTTCCCCACCCCCATCACGATGGCTGCAGATTAAAGCTGTTTATATTTCAAGTATTTCTATAGCAACATCTCATCAGCATGATTTTTCCCTAAAAAAAGCTATGTTTTATCTGTGGTATTGCAGTAAAGTCTATAAAATATCACTCAGTGAAGGCATTTCGGAATGCTTGCGAAAAAGGGAAATCGGGGAAGATCGCATTTTATACAGCTGGATAAAATTGCTGTATACACCAAACATACTAATTATTTGGTAGCATAAAAGAGATAATAGAAAGTAGATTTTTTTATGTAAAACTGGCTGAGATTTGAGTAGGCAATTCTGGAGTATAATTAGAGTAGGAATAACCATCACCACACTGGAGGTGTACAAACTATCACAAGCCAGTTCAAGCTACTTTTCCATGTAGATATGTCCACGTGGCTACTTTGGAAATGGTTCAAATTAAACCACAAAAGAAAAAAAAAGGCACTTCTAGTACCAAATAAGAGTGTCCACATGGGCAGTTAAACCACAATAACTCCACTGACACCCTGGCAAGTGTCACAATAGCTTCCCCAAACAATTCCTGCAGTCCAGCTGCAGCTGAGGAGGGAGGCTTGGAGGGCTCCTGGGATGGAGAGGTGGTTGGTGTCAGCTGGAGGCTGAAAGAGCTGGAAGCGACGGAAGAGGAAATGACTCAGGCTAAAGGGAGGAAAACCATCTGAAGGCTCTGTTTATTAAAGGAGGTGGAGGAAAACTATCCATAACATCATCAGGTCCGTGCAAAATATTTTCAAGGTATCAAACTGCTGGTATGAATTACATATCAGTAGATCAGAGGATTCTATCTTTAGAATATAGATGGACAACAGCTGAAATGTTTTTTTTCCCCAGCCTCCCCTCCCTTTTCCTCTTCTTCCACCCACTCTTTTCCTTCTCTGTAAACTTTGGTGGTTCAGATAAACCGAAACATGGATCTTCCCTCGTCTCCCATTAGATGCAAAAGGAAATAACTGCAAGCAAGATGTTATAAACCCAAGGCTCAGCCATGTGCATCCTTCCTTTATAGTATTTCTGGATTCAACCTCTAAGTTATACATTCTCAGTGCCAGTAGAGTTCAAAACCTGAAAATGAAAGTATAAACAGTTTTTTATTTATTCATAGCCTGATCTGTAAATCTACAACAGTGGCATAACTGTTTACAGTAGCCTGAGACAATAAACCACCAGGAGAAACACCTTGAAATGAAAAAAATATATTTAATCATAATTTATAGAAATCTCCTCACACAAAAAGGTTTCAGAGCTGTTAATGTGCACCACTCACTGAGCAGTTTTCCCCCCACTTTTGTGGTTGTATCTGAGTAGAGCACATTTTAGGAAAGAATCAGTACATTCACGTTGTACAAACTTTGTAAAACATAGCAATATAGAACCCGCAACATGGATTTTTCCTGCTGAAACTAAGTAGGAGAGCTAGGTAGGCAGAGTGCATTTCTTTGATGAAGTTTGGGTGGGATTTTGAGACTAACATCACTCCTGCTAGGCTAGGGAAAGCCAGGAATAGGCAAGGAAGTGGGACAGGATTTAGGGAAAAGGTTTTTATGTAGAAGCCAGCCTCCTACATAACGGGCCAGAGGGAAATTAGGGAGTAAGGATTCACAAATGAAATCTAAATCTAAGCATAAAACTGTGTCTGGAAGTTCACATGGACACGAGCACTTCAGGCTGGGTTTGGTCAGTCTTTGTGTATGAGGGAGGGCACCCAGCTTCCTTCAGCATAATTTGACAATTGTCCTCCTTGCCTCAGACTTTATAACGCTGCCTTCTTTCCTCAAGTTTGTAAACTACTTACTTGCCACAGAGATGGAATGTTTAATGTATCCAAAATTTTCTCTGTCTTTCCTGCTTGCTTTTATCACGAGTTTAGCAGCGAAGGAGTATGCTTTGAAAAAGCGTGTTTGAAAAGGACAATAGCATCTCTTAAGGGCTGAGGAGGGAGTCTTGATGTGGCTTCACTAAATGCCACACAAAATATTTCAAAAATTTCTGAGAACTAGTTCTTGAAACGCTGCTAAAGAAAAGATACATTCTTACCCTGCCCCCACATTGCTAAAGCTCTGCTTTGCTAGGTTTAACCTTTGTAGCTCATGCCTTCAGTGTAGGATTTGAGTACCTCAAAATTTGAGTACCAAACCCCAGAAAATTCAGATAGTAAAAATCCTTCTCCTCCTCACAGAGCAGCTTGTTTGGATGAAAATACATGCTTTTAATTCTCAACAAAAATACCTCATTTCTGCAATATAATCCTCTACTTCTGTTCAACATAAATCTTTCCACACTCTCTGCTTCTGTCACAGTACAACTGTTAAGGCACAAACCCATTTCAGCAGAGTGGCAGCAATTAAACACAGCAGGCGTTGATTTCGTTGCCAAGAGAAGCACGGGTGCTTTTTTCTGTTCAATCAGGGATCAAGTGCACCCTCAGCAACTTTGCAGATGACCCCAAGTGATCGGTGCTGCTACCACACCTGAAGGACATGGCCATCCAGAGGGACCTGGACAAGCTCGGGAAGTGGCCCATGGCAACCTGATGAGGTTTAACAACACCAGGTGCTGGTGCTGCACGTGGGTCGGGGCAACCCCCAGGATCAGTCCAGGCTGGGGATGAACAGGTGGAGCAGCCCTGGAGAGAAGGACTTGGGGGTGCTGGTGGGTGAGAGGCTGGACCCAGAACCCCCCCGTGCCCTGGGCTGCACCCAAAGCAGCGTGGGCAGCAGGGGAGGGGGAGATTCTGTCCCTCTGCCCTGCTCTGGGGAGACCCCCCTGCAGTGCTGCCTCCAGCTCTGGGGGCCCAACAGAGGAAGGACATGGAGCTGTTGGAGAGAGTCCATAGAGTCCAAGATGATCAGACAGATGGAGCAGCTCTCCTGTGAGGAAAGGCTGGGAATTCTGGGACTGTTCAGCCTGGGGAAGAGAAAGATTTGGGGTGTCTTAGTTGTGGCCTTCCAGTACCTGAATGGAGCCCACAAGAAAGATGGAGAGAGACTGTTTCCAAGGGCCTAGAGTGACAGGACATGGGGAACGGCTTCAAACTGACAGAGAGTAGGCTTAGAGTGGATATTAGGAAGAAATTTTCCCCTGTGAGGGTGGGGAGGCCCTGGCACAGGTTGCCCAGAGAAGCTGTGGCTGCCCCATCCCTGGGAGTGTCCAAGGCCAGGTTGGATGGGGCTTGAAGCAACTGGGCCAGTGGAAGGTGTCCCTGCCCATGGCAGGGGTTGGAATGAGATGATCTTTAAGGTGCCTTCCAACCCAGGCCATTCTGTGATTCTGTGACCACATCCACTGCTGTGCATACACAGTGTCACTCCAAGACCTGCACCTAAGTTAAATGTGTGTATCTGTGAACACAGGAAGAACATATGGATACATGGGATCTGAAATCACGGGAAGTCAGTGGAAAGGCCAGCACTGACTGTGAAGTCCCTTAACACTTCATGTTAAGATCTCCTGTTCAAATTGATTCATTCTCCCTTTTGCCGTTACGGAGTTGCCAGGCAGGAACTATATTTGTCTTTGCACAGTGTCTTGCACAATAGGCCTTTTGAATTAGATTTTACTATCTGATTACTGTATATTAATCTCTGTGATATAAGTTTATTACTCACCTACCAGCCTTTATCTTGTTTTGCCTCGAAACAAAGGAGCTGCAGAGCAGGCTTACAGAAAGTCAGCTGAATTAGGTTTCTGTAATGCACTCTAATTTTACTGTTTGGTCATGAATATACACAAAACCTCAATTCTGACTGTAATGTCAGATGATACTAATTCTTTCTCTGCCTTATGTAAGTATCTTACTGGTGAACATTTAAAGGCATGGATGGGCATAATCTACAAAGTTCAGGTACTAATATGAAATTATATTTTTAAAAAGCAATATTAATTTTAGCCAACCAAGTTTCTTCCAAATTAAAAAAAAATAAAACTCAAAAAGATTGATTTGAGCATCATGAAAAGTTGGAATTCCAGGGTGATTTCTCTCACAAAGGTCCAGGAAACAGATTTGAAGTTTTTCTCTGGAACATCTCTCTGTTAAAAGGAAAGCTTTGATAAAAACATTAGAGTGATGTAAGATAAAACTGGCCCATAAGGAGCAGAGGCTGGAGAAATATCTGTGAGACGTGCAGACTAAAGAAAAAAATTAAAAGGCAAGCAAGTCAGAAATTGCTCTTTCATTTAGGACTGTATGTGCCAAGGAGGAATTTTCATCTCAAAAAGAGCTATTGAGGAAAATAGCAAGGTAAGCTCATTCCCTGCTGCCTTCTGTCAGTCTGACTTCAGGCTCTCAAAACCAGTTTGAAAATGTAAGATCTTCTGGCTTTAAGATGATACAGCAAGAATGAAACAGAAGGGCAGAAAGCAAAAGGGAATGTAGGAAAGTAATCTTATATAGCGTGTGCTGTCAAGAAAGAGTGAGTTAAGTGAACTAACTGGATAGGGGTGGGGTGTGATTTGTGTCCATGATAGAAAATCTGAGAGAAAAAGTATAGACAGAAGAAAAATTATTTTACTGCCTTGATTGTGCTCCTTCCCCCCACCCCAAATCTCTTTGTTCTATTTTTTAAAAACCACAAGCCCTAAATGAACACCAGCATCCTCACTAATTACGTATGACAAGGTGCTCTGAGAACTGCCTGGAAGTCAAATATATTCCATGATGGCCTAAAAGCTGTGTTCCATGGTCACTCCCTCCCTGTAATTGTAGGGTGAGGACAGGGGTAAGTCTTCAGGGTCTTATTTTTGGTGAACTACACCATTTGTACAATGACGTCTTGCAGTCCTCTCTCATCTTCCTTTGCTGGGTCCCAGACACATTTCTGAGCTTTACCAGCAGTGCTGCTTGGTAGGAAATTTAGGGGAATTCCTCAAAAGCCAGTAAGTATCATTCCTTGTACTTCACAGAATCATGGAATCATTAAGGTGGGAAAAGACCTCCAAGACCATCGAGTTCAGCCTTTGACTGATCACCACCTTGTCAAGTAAACCATGGCACTGAGTGCCATGTCCAGCTTCTTGAACACCTCCAGGTGTGGTGACTCCACCACCTCCCTGGGCAGCCCATTCCAATGCCTGACTGCCCTTTTCCATGAAGAAACTCTCCCTGAATTCTTCCTGTGTATGTGAACAAACACTTACACAGTGCCTACAATATGTAGCTCATCCCAGTCAAGAGTGAGGTGATTCCAATAGGAAAAAGAAAACATTTGAGGCCTTCATTAACTCCTTGGCTCTGTCCTCTGTAAAACTCGACAGTATTTGCTCCTCAAACACTGCTCCTGTCCCTGGCACATGCTCTTGTCTCCACAACTGGCTGTAACTCCTGTTCTCAGTGGGAGTCCTGTGAATCAGAAGCCCTGGTCTGTCACTGAAGTTAAGATCTTGTCTCTGAGGCAAATACCAGCAGGGATGCTTGGTAAGGATATTAGAGGAATTCCTTACAATTCAGGAATTCCTTATAATTCACAGAATCACAGAATTGTTAGGGTTGGAAGGGACCTCTGGAGATCCTCCAGTCCAACCCCCCCACCAAGGAAGGGTCACCTGGAGCAGGTGACACAGGAACACGTCCGGCTGGGTTTGGAATGTCTCCAGAGAGGGAGACTCCACACCCTCCCTGGGCAGCTGTTCCAGGGCTCTGCCACCCTTGGTGTAAAGAAGTTCTTCCTCATGTTGAGGTGAAACTTCTTGTGGTTTAGTTTGTGGCCATTGCTCCTCGTCCTGTCGAAGGGCACCACTGAAAAAAGCCTGGCACCATCCTCTTGGCACCCCTTCAGAGATATTTATAGGTACTGATAAGATCCCATCTCAGTCTTTTCTTCTGTATTTGAAGCATCATGTCAATTTAAAAATCTGAGCAGTACAGACTACTTTCCTCTGTAGGCATTGAGGAAAGAGCAAAATTGTCTTGTCTGTTCTTCTGATCAACTGCAGCTCTATCCTCATTTTGCTATTTTGCTTAACACACTCTCTGGTGGTTTGCCTTGTCCAGTTTCAAATTATTCATACAGTAAGACTTGAGTATCAGATAAAAGAGTGGCAATTTCCTGGGACAAATATTTGGAAACACATATTTCCATATTTAACAATATTTAGTGAGAACAGACGAGGAATCTATAAACTGATCAATGACTTGATCATATCCTTCTTGCTTTGCTTAGGAAACAGCTCCTCAAGGCTTGGTTCTTTTCTCGTTGCCACTTGTGTAATTATGGAGCAGATCTGAGTAACTGGAGTCATCCCAGAGTAAAACTGCCATCTGTGAGAGCTGGAGCAAGCCTGATGGAGCGAAGTCTCCAAGAAAAGCAAGCAGCAGTCAGGCCTTAGCTGGGATATTTCTGCTCTTTAGCCAAGAGGCAGCAAATTTTGGTGCCTTGTGGGTCAGGTTTCCTCTCTCAGAGCAGGATACAGAGGTGCTGACTTGGGTATTTCCTCAGGGTAATGTGCCTATTTAAAGAACACACAGACACTTGCTGATTACCACAAGGGTGGTTAAAAACAGCACACAGCCAATTCCCCTTTGCAGAAACACCACAGCCTTGTCCCAGGGAACAGATGCTTTGGTGTCCTTTCTCTTCAGGGCGCTCACAAAACCGAGAGGAAGCTGGTTTAGACACATCCAGCACCCCTTTCCCTTCTCCATCCCTGCCTTTGAATGGGGGAAACCTTTGCCCAAGGCTCTGACCCCGCGGTGTGGAAAAGTGGCTGGATCGTTAAGCCTGGCTTTTATATCTGAGCTCCGTTTCACAAAGGCTGCTCAGAAAGGTCTAAACGCCCAGACAAAGGCGAGAGCTTAAACCCGCAGAGTACCCATAACGATTTGGTGTGGTTACTGCTTGGGATTTTTAACTTTTCGATGAAGACTTCTATCATGAGTGTGATGCATCATGTGCAAACCATTAAATCCTTTCCCCGCAGCCGTACATTTCCAAATACAATAGTGCTCTTTATTAAGGCCCTCAAAAATAGCATTCTAGTGCAAAAGGTTATCCAGTGCCGTTCTGCTGCAGAGCATGTCAGCAACTCTTTGACAGTTTGCTGCTCATGCCAGTGATTTATCTGCGAAATTCCTAGAGAGCAGGGGCAAGCTGTGTGGGAGCCTTGATGCATCAAATTCAATGATGTGTAATAGAAAAATGTAATAGCTGATAATGCAGACGGATTGAGGAGGCCACAAAGAACATGCTCTCGGTCTGCAGAGCTGTTTAAAGTCGGGACTGAAGGACAAGCGAACGAGAATCACTGTCGTGAAGCTCAAATTCTACTTTAACGTGGTCAGGGAAGGGCTTAGGGTGGTGGAAAGAGAGAAAGAGGATGATGTTTATTGGCATATAACAAGGGACAGGGACCTGCTGCATATGACAGATGGATCTGATCCTGGGATCAGCCCTGGTCTTATCCTGATGGAGGAGTCTGGTAATGCCAACTCTTCTTAGGGCCCCAGATCACCTGTTAATGTAAATCAATGTTGCTGTATTGCTTTCTGTTGGTACAGGACATGAGCTGGTTCCAATAATTTTAACCTAGCTCCAGATTTACAGCAGCTGAAAACCTGGCTCCAAGCAGGCTGTGAGGGAATTTCCTCGACTTTTCTCCCCCTTCCCTTTAGAAATAAATTACTGCTGCATGTTTTCCATTTTCCTATAGGTTTTCTATCCAACGGTCCCAACACTCCAAACTAAACACGTACATTTCCTTCCTTGGTTCTCTGTGTCAGGATCTGTTCAGCTGCCTCTGCAAGAGCAAGAAGTCCTAAAAATCCCAACATTGTGACTAAACAGAAGGTTTTTTTATTTTTAGAACCATCTCTGCATGTATGTGTTACACCTCAGCAACACTTCCTGCTGTGTTCACATTCCCCATCCCTGAAAGTGTTGAAGGCCAGGCTGGATGGAGCTCTGAACAACCTGTTCCAGTGGAAGGTGTCCCTGCCCATGGCAGGGGAGTTGGAACTGGATGGGTTTTTAAGGAGCCTTCCAACCCAAGTCATTCTATGATTTTAAGATCCTGTGGTGATTCTTGCAGTCTTCTGGATCCATTCCCTAGGGCTGTACACTGCTGTTGGACTCACTAACCCCCATTAGACACATTTTGCTATAATTTATTCTAATTCAAGTCTGGAGTAAATGCAGCCATTCCTGGATAATTCTGTGTGTTTAAGGTGCTGAACGTACAGTGGAATCTCCAGAAATGAAATGGGATGAAAACTGAGTTTTTTCCTTGATCTTGAGTACAGTGACCTTTTCTTAAGATGAAATCCTAACCCTAGAGGGTGTGTGTGTGTGAGGAAGCAGGTACCCAAACTGGTGCTGCTGCTGCAGACACGCAGTGCTTCTTCCTGTGTTTATTTAGTTATTATTGCTCGTATCGTAGTAACAATCAAAGGCCTAAACTTACAGCAAAGACTTGTTTTGTAGGTTGCTATAAAATACATCTATTAACACACATAATTTATTTAGGCTGGCTCTAGATGTGGAGGGAGGGCAGCAGAGCAGGACAGTAAGGGAAGAGGCAGGACCACTGTCTTTTTTTGCCCGTGGCTCTGACAGGGTGTGGAAGCTGCTGTGCCCAGGAAGAGCTTGGTTATATGAGATGCAGATGACTAATCTGGTTGGGACTGGCCATTCCCAGTAGTGGCAAACCACTGTCCTGGTTCTCCCCATGCCTGGGCAGCAATAGGAAGGGACAGTTCAGCTCACCAGAGGTTTTGTCCCAGTTACACATCCTTGTCTCCCACTGCAGGGGTGGCAGGGCCGTCTCTGCCTTGGGCCACTGTATCATTTCAGTTCCAAAACTTCAAGCTTGGTTTTCTGTCCACAGAATAATCTGCTCAGAGACCAGAAGTGTTTTAAGTGCCCCATGACTGGCAATGTGGGCACATGCTTGCCCCTCTCCCTGTGTAAAACCCCACCCATCCCATTTAGTGGCCTTGTAAAAGTTCCTTGCCCACGCAGATTTTGGCACTGGTGTGCAGGAATGCAGAAGTCACAGGGCACATGTAAGTCCAGTTCTGCAGGGATGGGCCAAAATACCATTCCATGGGCCATATTTCAGCCTTTGGGACAGCAGTGAATGAAAATCATGGGCAGGTCGGGGGGTACTGCAGCCAGAGGTGTATTCCTTCACAGAAGGGGCAGCACCCCATTTTCCATGGGAATAATAAGATGAGGCCAACATGCTCCTTGCCATCTGCATTCAGAACTTCCCAGCAGGAATTAATGCAGCCCTGTGATGACTAGCAAATAGCTTCATCCAGATGGCCCTGGTGCAGAAACAGGGGTTTGCCAACCAGAGCTTTCTGTGTCAAACTGGTGATTTCAGTTTAAACTACTTGCTTTGCCTGTCCTTTGCTCCAAACCTGAGCTGGCAGCCTGGGTGCCTTGGCTTTTCAGGCTCCAGGCTCTGAGAGGTCTGTGTATCATCACTGAGATCAGGGCCTTCCAGCCTTCCCTACAGCTGCAAGTTGTCCAGCATCTCCTGTGGCTGAGTCTCCCAGTGTGGTCCATATTCCCCAAAGAGGTGATGCCCAAGCACAGCAGTTTATGAGAAGGGCTACCCTGCAGTCCTGCTTCCAGTTTCCCAGGGGAGCCAGGGAAATACATCCTGTCCAAGACAAATGTGAACTGCTACTGCTGCTGGAATGCTTTTTATTTCCTTGAAAAATATTATCTCTTCATCCTTGTCCTGAGCTGTAGGAACATGCTCAGCTTAACAGGTCTAGGCAAAATAGGCAAAGGACTCTTGAGGTAGAAAAAGGAACATTGTTTCAAAGTGCTGACAGCATCTTCTTTTTTTTTTTCCTGAAATAAAAAGTCAGCAGCAAAAGACTAGCTGTCCTTGAAAGAAAATATTTCTTTTTCTTTTTTTTTTTTGTTTCTCTTTATGCACCATTTTAATATTTTTCCATGTGTTTCTGATCATCTCAGGGATATATATGTATGGTTTTACTAAACTTTCTTGGTGAGCTAGAAATCAGGTAGATCTCAAAGGTTTTAATGGTGCCAAGGGATATATGCGGAGGGCAGTGATGCTGGAGGGTAGGCAATGCTGATGTGTAAAGCCAGGCTTAAACGAGTGGCAGAACTGCCATTCCCAGGAGCAGATTTCACAGGATTCACCTGAAAGATCTCCACGAGATCTCCAGGGTTGCACACTCAGTTTTGGGTACTGAGCTGCTGGTACCAATAATAGAAATGAGGCATCAAATCACTTGGGTCGGAGAGGCAATTTGGACACCCCACTCATTTTTCCAAACATTTCTGGGCCCGGTTGGAATGAAGCACATTAACTTCAGTGGGCTTTGGATGATTTCCTACATACACAAAACTTGGAAAATTATTCTTTAAAAGAAATGCTGAAGTTAAACTGGGAAATTTTAACAATTCTCTTTGTATTTTAATTTAGTGGCTGTATGCTGACAATGTAATTAGAGAGATGCTATGTTAATTAATGCCAGATGACATTAGTGGGATGGCAAAAGCATCCAGTTTTCTAAAGAATAGTTCCCAGTTGAACTGTTCCTCTCTCCCCACCCCATTTTTAGTAGAGAACTATATTCAAAAAGTCAGAGACAGCTGAATTAAACTGAAGTCAAACCATTTACAAATACCAGTAATGTGGTGTATCTTAGCATATTACTTTCAAGCTCAATTTAATGTTATTGCAGAAAAATACATTAACCACATTCCCTTAGTGCCTACATATATAAAAAAGGAAGGTTTGCAGGACCTTGTGATATTATTGTGCCTAAAGTGGGTAGTGGACACCCAAGTTGCCACTGAAGACAAAGAAGTAAGACTTAGGCTTGCACTTTATACAGCTGAGCATTTGAAATGTAATTTTTGGTTTAGGTTTGTGGATTTTTTGGGGTCCCTCCAAAAGATTTGCAAAGCATGTTCACATTCACTGTTGAGTCCATATTCTGTGTGAGTTGAGCTATGTTAAACTTCAATTTATACATGTAATATTACTGGAGCTCCATACCACTACAGGATAGGTACAAAAAATTACCACCCCATGAGAGCTATAATAATATAATATAATATAATACAATATAATATAATACAATATAATATAATACAATATAATATAATATAAACTTACATATTCAAAATTGCATATATAGATATTTATCTACAGATGCAAACATTTATGTAGTTAAGTTCACCTTGTGATGTCCTGTAAGTGTCTTGTAGATGCTGTTTGGAGTAGAGTTAATGAGCTAAAAGTCTTGGGGAATATAATTGTATCCTGCTGTGTCATCAGACAAAAATTTGTAAGCACATTTGTACTGCTCTAGATAGGGCTTAAAATGAAAAATCTTCTGTAGGTGATCTTAACAATAAGGTGGCATAACAAAGTTGGCAGGACATCCTTACAAGTCTTAATTTTACTGGAAGGAGAATAGGCAAAGGTGAAACCTGAAAGCTGGTACATCCCAAATGACCTCAGGCTAAACCCACCGAGGTATCACCATGTGGCCAGGACTGAATCCATACTGGTGCCTGTCTGACATCACCACTGGCCATACTGGTCCGTGTCCCTTGGCCTATCTACGTGTGACAGAAAAATTCCCTTTACTAATATTCCTAATTCACAGCAGACAAACCTGAAGCTGCACAAACCCACTTACCTTCCTGTACTAACACTGCATTGGCTTTGCATCTGCTTTGCATAGAGTTCAATGCCAGGAGAAGCCACAGGAAAATTAACTCTTGTCCCAGCTTGTCTGATACTTTCTGTTAACAGGGAAATCTTACTATTTATCCTGAGGCTGGAGCTGAATTTTACATTTTCTCCCTCCTCCCCCCACCACAAGTTGGGTGGTGAATCCTCCTATATTCTCAAAGTGAAAATGTCACTGAATTGATTGTATGATGTTTAGGAATGAGCAAATCTGAGTAGTGTAAATGTGGATGATGGGATTACACTTGGCATGAGGCATCTTGTTGGAATTAGGAACTCTGACTGGTGCTTTGCCCTCAGTGATCCATATCCATGGAGGATCCAGAGGACTGGGCCTGGAATATTTTAGTGCTAATATGAAGAAGTCTTTGAATTGCCAAATAGGCTTTAACTTAACAAAAGTATCTAGCTGTAGAACACTGAAGTGTTCTGGGATTTGAGGATGTGCATGGTTTTTGCACATGTTCAGAATTCTCTGTGCAAATTATACTGATGCAACAATCAATAAAATGAAGTGAGTAACTCACAGAACAAAATTTCCACATAATTTTAGAGGTTTTCCATGACTTGTGCTGACTTTCACCAGCCTTCATATCAATGCAGTGTATGGGCTGGCACTTAATGTTTTTGACCAACTCATTTATTTGATCTTGTTTTCAAACCACTCCACACGTGGTCACAAGAAGATATTTCTGAATGAAATTTAATTAAAGCAAACAGCAATTTCATAACAGATACTTACAAACAAATATGTGGACAAAAAATATTTTTTTTTTTTTTATTAAAAGTCATGCTTTGCATTCTGCTTTTTTCCAGAATCCCAACAATTCCTTTTCCCTCCACACGATATGCAAAAGGATTGTTTGCGCATTTTGTTGAGATCATGTGGAGATACAACAGTCCAAACTGTCACTGGGACCTGAAATTTTCCTGGAGAAGGTTCTGCTAATGGCAGCTCCTCTCCGGATACTCTTCTGGTCCCAGCTGTGGCTGTGTGAGTTCAGGGTTTCCCACATCCCAGGCTTGTGGTTTTACCACCGGGCTACTCGTTCTTTGAAAGCAAGTCTGACTTGTGGTTTGTACATCTGCTCATGTGAGGCAGCTTATCTAATAGCTCTGATTTGCAAGATGATTTCATGTTACTCTGTCACATGGATTTTTGTGAGGGTTTTTTGTTGAGGGTGTTGGTAAACAACCTAATAACCTGTAACACAAAAATGACAAGGTTACCAACACCTAAATTCCTGGTAGGGGCAAAATGGGGATCATAAAGAGTTTCTCATCCCTGGAAGTGTTCAAGGCTGGGTTGGACAAGCAACCTTTTCTAGCGGAAGGGGGATTGAAACTGGATGATCTTTAAGGTCCCCTCCAAACCAGACCATTCTGTGATTCTGTGATTCCCAATTTAATTTCCTGGGTGGTTCATGTCAATATATCCACTCCCAGTATATAGGAGTATCCTCACAGAGGCTCCCAGAGCAATCCACAGGGCTTCTGCCACTGGTTTCAGTGACAGAAAAGAATCATTTTAAGAACACAAGAAAAAGCTCATCTGACCCTTTGCAGTCTCTGCCTGAAGTGACACCATTTTCTGCCCAACACCTCAAAGATGTGCTTGTTTTCCATCCAGCTCTTAACACCTTGTGACTGGGGAGTAGTGCAGAACACCACCACAGGGGGGTTGGCTTTGTGAACGTGAATTAATCCCAGGCACACGCTTCCTAAATCCCAGAGGGTGGATGCCTACGATGCTCTGTTGGCTGTGCCCCAAAAACAGATCCCCTCAGACACATGCCAAGAGGGAAAGAAGCTGGAAGTTGTCACACGCTGTTACAACCTTTTAAATTAAAACTCTCACACACCAGATGCATAGACACAATGTATTTATGTTTAAATTTATCTAGCATATTTATCTTTAAATTCCCAATTTAAAGGGGGAAGGAGAAAGTGGCCAAATTAATGCCTTGTGTAAGCCAGTTGGCATCTTGGGAGTCACCCTTGGTGTTAGCTTTGTGAGGACTAAGGTTTGTTACCTTATTTGTCTGAGACCTGGTGACGTGTTTTAAAAAAATCTTAGTGCTCAGGATGCAACACAGGTATGTATTTATATACAAATATTTATATGTATATTAGACCACTATAGCTGGCCCTTGAAGAGTTCATATTTAGGCCCTGGCACAGGTTGCCCAGAGAAGCTGTGGCTGCCCCATCGCTGGAAGTGTCCAAGGCCAGGTTGGATGGGGCTCTGTGGAATGTGTCCCAATCCATGACAGGGGAGTGGAATTGGATGATCTTTAAGGTACTTTCCAACCCAAACCACTGTGTGGTTCCATATTCCAGTTAATTGAAATTGTGGTTTCGGCCTTTTAGTAAGAGGACACAGTTCACTCTGTGCCTGTTAACTCACTTCCAACCCCCTTTCCCCCCACCCCGCGTGTTTATTAACTTTTATTCAGAGCTAACAATGAAACGTCACATTTTATTTTGAAAGCTGACCAACTTTACTGGGTTTTTAAGTTTCATGGCAGTTCCACAAGGCCTCTGCTGACATTTTCGTGATCGGCTACAGATAAAATGACTTTCTAAGTGTGGCCAGGTGCTGCCTCACGCCTGCCCCGGCCGGGCAGCCCACACGTCCCCTCAGGACGAGCCGATCCCAAGTCCTACAGTGGCTTTTATGCCTCTTCCTCTCCGGGGTCCCCACCGGCAGTGAGAGAAGGGGGAAACATCGAGGAAACACTGGAATTGTCCTTATTTCCCTTCACCGGCCTCGAGCAGCACTTCCCGGACAGACCCTTCCCTCAGGGTGCCTCCGAGCCCTTCCCTGGTCCTGAACCTGTGTCCTCCTGCCCTGTGGAATCACAGGATGGAAGGGACCGAGGAATCCCACCCCACGGAATCACAGGATGGAAGGGACCGAGGAATCCCACCCCACGGAGTCACAGGATGGAAGGGACCGAGGAATCCCACCCCACGGAGTCACAAGATGGAAGGGGCCAAGGAATCCCACCCCACGGAGTCACAGGATGGGGCACGTTGGAAAGGGACCACAGGGGGTCTCATCTGGTCCCGCTTCCCTGCTCAAGCAGGGCCAACCCAGAGCACACAGCACAGGATTGTGTCCAGGCAACTCTGGAATATCCCCCATGAGGGAGACTCCACACCCTCCCTGGGCAACCTGTTCCAGTGCTTGGTCAGTTCTTCCTCATGTGCAGGTGGAACTCCCTTGGCATCAGTTCCTGCCCGAGGCCTCCCATTGCTGGGCACTCCTGAGCAGAGCCTGGTCCATCCTCTGCCCCCTCCCTGCACACACTGACACACATGGATGAGGTCCCCTCTCAGTGCCTCCTCTCGAGGCTGAACAGCCCCATCTGCCTCAGCCTTTCCAGTCCCTTCATTATCTTTGTCCGCTGGATCCGCTCCGGGATCTCCGTGTGTGTCTCATCCCGAGGATTCCACTCTGGACACGGGAATATCCCGTGGGCGGTCTCGAACCCGCGTCCTTCCGCTCCGCAGGCGGGGAGGGAGGTGCCGGCTCCGCGGCCAGGGGCGGGGGAGCGCGGAGCGCATCGATCGCGGGCGCCCATCGGTCGCTCGGCGCTCGACTCGGCGGGCAGCGCCGCCCAGCCCTGCCGTCCCCCGCCATTTCGCACCGGGACGGGAAGACGGGAAGGCGCGGAGCGGGAAGGACAGCGGAGGGGGCGCCGCGGCACGGCGGGCCGGCAGCTCCCCGGCACCGCCACACAGGTACCCCTTACCCCCGCGCCCGAGCCGAGCCGCGGCGACCCTCTCCCTTCCTTCTTTCCTTCCCCCTTTCCCCTCCGAGGAGCGCAGCCCCTCCTCTCACCCCCTTCCCTTCCTCATCCCGTCCCTCTTCCTCGCCTGCCCCTTCTCCCCCCCCTCCCTTGGCCGGCATCCCCTGGAGCCGCATTCCCGGTGCTTCCCGGCGAGGGGACAGGTGCCAACGCCCTGCGACCCGGTGCCACGCCGACGAACCCCCCCTTCCCCCCCCTTATCCTCCTATATTTATATATATTCCCCCCCTCCCCTTTCTCCCAAAATCCTCCAAGCAGGAAAGTTCGGGCGGGGGCGCCCGGGGGTCCCGCTGCTGGGCGACCCGGAATTAGGAATTAAAAGGGAACACCGCCCCAAAGTGTGTGGGGAGCCGTCAGGATCAAGCCCTGCTCTCCCGGCCCCTTATCCCGGCACTGGAGGCGCATTCCCGGCTGGGAGGCTCATCCCGAGGGGCTCCGGGACGCTCCTTAAAAACCCGGGCGGGCTCCCGGAGCCACCGGAGGGAACCAAATCCTTGAACCAGTTTATTCCCGGCACGGGATACTGCTCGACCTTTCCCAGAATTTAGCGTATTTTTTACTTATTTAGTGTATATTTTACTTATTTAGCGTACTTTTTATTCATTTGGTGCATTTTTTACTCAATTGCTGTATTTTTCACTCATCTTATGTATTTTTTACTCAATTGCTGTATTTTTTTTTACTTATTTAGTGTATTTTTCACTTATTTAGTGGTTTGGGTTTTTTTTAATCCCTTCGTAATCGCTGCCTCCCAGCCGAGCGCCCGCGCTGCGCTCCCTGTATATATAACGTTTGAGAATTCCCTCATCCTCCTTTTTTGTCTTGTCTTCCAGGGAGGGAGCTGCTTCCCGCTGTAAATAGTGGGAGGAACGAGAGGCTGGATGAGAACGCACCGGCAGCATCCTCGTTAGTGGGAGCCCGGCTCTGCTTTAATGTTGGTTTCTTTGTCGTCAGGTCTGCTAAAAAAATGACAGAATATAAACTTGTTGTGGTTGGAGCTGGTGGTGTAGGGAAGAGCGCCTTGACAATACAGCTAATCCAGAACCACTTTGTGGATGAGTACGACCCCACAATAGAGGTAAACAATTTCATCTCGTACTTGTGGAGAGGGATTATCAGTAATAATGGTGGTTGTTTGCTTTTGGACACTTCAACCACAAGAACAAGGCTTTATAATCAAAAGAGCTCAAAGATAATGGTCTGCACCGCACCAGCGTTGGAGAAGAAATTGCTGTGCTGCTTCTGGCTGTGGAGCAACAGCTGCAGTAAAAAAATTAACAATTTGGATTCATTGAAAGTGTGGTGTTAATTGCCATGTTTGCTTGGACAGTTTGGATGCACGTGTTTAGGATCTCAGTGACAAGGTGTTTGCCAAACTCATTTGCAAATGCTTGGCAAAACACTTAGTGGCTTTGAGCAGCCTCTTAAATGTGACTTTTTTTTCTTTGATGAGAAGGAAAACCTTTTAGTCCTGAAATGTATGTGCCAGTCTTTCTCATTTCTCAGTGCAAAAGTGAGAAATGTGTCCTGGAATGTTACGGTGAATGAAGCAAAAGCCAGAGCCTGTCTTAATTTTTTTCTTTTCTAATACACACCAGTGCACATTTCTGTATCTAGAAAAATTGTTCTAAGATAGCTGCTGTAGTGGATTCTTTGAAATACATGGCACAGTACCTCAGAGTTTGAAATTGTATTTAAGCTTTAAAAGTTGTGCTATTTTAAAGCTTTTTAATGAGCAAACAAGCTCTGCCTTTTAAATATAAGAAAAATACTGGTGTTGTCTAACATCTCCTGTGGATCATTGCATTTAATAACCTCAGACTCTATAAAAGGAGAAATGACACCATAATTTACCCAAGATTTTATGTTCCCAGCACTGAGGCTCTGCAGCCTGTGACTTCATTTATCTGTTTATACAGTGAGGCACTTCCAAACTCACTTGAAGGAATCACAAGGGTTTAAATCTGGGCTTAAAATGGAGACTTGGGAAGTGCCTAAGTAGTGATTTTCAGGTAGGCACAAGTGAAAGGAGACAGTGCCCTGAGGTGTAGAAACATGTGTTTAGTGAAGGCCTGAGTTAAAGTGCCCCAAATAAGAGTTGTGTTGGTTCTCAGGTTACCTTAAATGTGCCTTTGTGTCTCCTTGTCTCTCTGTTACATGGCCAAATAACATCATACTTGCAGAAGATTTTGTGACTAGATCTGTGGAGAGAAGAGTGTTTGACTTATACCAGGAGAGCAGCTCTTTTTCAATTGCTAAGAGGGAAATCTTAAAACAACAGCCACCCAAAACACTCTTAAAAACCAGAAAACACACGAAATCTATTGAGAGGAACAAGCAAAATGGGGATTTTACTTTTCCTGCGAAAGGAACTTTGGAGGATGTTGGTCCTTGGTGCTTGTTCCCAATTATCTGGGTTTCTCTTAGGTTAGAGGTGTGTTTAGGCACCACAGAAAGTGCTGTGGAGGTTCTGTCTTACAAGTTGTGACTGTGTAAACAATTCAGGAACACAGGAACCTAAATGTCAGTATTCCTAAATCACTTGGGGGATTTTGCTACTCAACACGCTGAGTGTTTTGAGGAACAACAAATGCATTTTAATGTAAAATAATAACATGAAAATACAGTTCATTATAGAATGAACTTAAAAATCCCAGAACTGTCTTCTTTGTTCATAGAATCATAGGATAGCCTGAGTTGGAAAAGACCTTCAAGATCATCCAGTTCCAACCTCACGCCATGAACAGGATACATTCCACTATCCCAGGTTGCTCAGATCCCCATCCAGCCTGGCCTTGAACACTTCCAGAGATGGGGCAGCCACAAAATCAGCAATGTGCAGGATGACTGTGGTGTGGTCCAGAATCAATACTAAATTAATTTGTTATTAATTAACCTAATGGGGTTTACACCAGCATTTACAACTTGTCACGTGCAACAGTATTAATATTCTACCCTTACAAGTTCTTGTCTACTATTTACTGGTTTTATCTTCTAAATTCTGAGGCCTTGAGGATGGAGATTTGTCCTCCTACTCATGTGGTAAATCACCTTATGTGTGCTCACAGTGCTGTAATCATGTAGGTAAGCAATAATTCAGTAATAATAAGAGTGGGCTCTGATTTAGAGTAGCAGATAAAAAAAAAAAGATTGGGTTTAAATGCCTCAGTCCATGCCTGGGCAGAATCCCACTCAGCAGAGAAGGGCTGTGTGATGGTGGTTCCTTTGTAGATGCAGTTGTGGTGGTAGGGGCTGGTCAAAGAGCAATAGGTGTGGAGTGGTTTTCATGCAGTATGAGGAAATAAGACTAAAATTGCCTTGATTTGTAAATGGTAACAGTTCAGATAGTTTAGTAGTGTCACTGCTATTGTTTGTCACTTAATACTGTTTCTTTCATTGCCATACAGCAAAATACTGGTTTTCCCCCACAGATCATCCAGCTAAATATTTTGGGGTAGTCAGAGAAGAGAGTTTAGTGTTTATGATCTATTCCATCACTACACAGTTATTGAATAATTCTAAATCTTTCCTGTGATTAACAGACTGAAACTCCATACTTCTGGTATTCTGGTGCTGTGAAGAGAGGAAAAAGATACTGGTTGCCTTTACAGTGTCCTTGATGCTGCTGTTTTCAGTGGAATAGACCTGATGGTTCAACAATAACCTGCTTGGAAAATGTCAAGTTTCATGGCCTGCTTGAGTATTTTATTTACTTACCTCCCAGCTTAGCAGATGGCAGGGCAGGGGGAGGAATTAAAATGAGTGTTTGGGTGGCTACAGTTACTCAAATCTCTGTGTTTCACAGTTTCATACCTTTCTTGAAGTAGGTCTCCGAGCATGGATTTACAGCCAGGCGATTTTAAGTGTTTTATTTTAAATTCTGTGTGCAGTAACCCTTGGAAATCTGCACAGAGCAGTTGGGCCAGTGCCCTCTACCGGCCGAGACTTGTTAAATCTTGTGATAATGCAGTTCAGATTCATTTTATTTTTATGAATTTCACAGCTTCAGCGTGTTTTAGGGCTAAAAATCTGTTATCTTTTAAACGTCCCAGAGAAAGAGAAGCTTTCCCAGTTGCTTGTCAGGGGTTTTAAAATTGGATTAGCAAAAATCCCTCTGCTGATTTAGGAATACTGATATTTAAGTCCGTGTTCTTAAATGACCTGTGCACTTGTGAAACTCCCACCAGTAGCTTTAGTCTGAGTAGCTGTGATATTTTAACATGAAATCGCTGGTATACTGGATTTTTTACCAAATAATAGTTACTTGCCTAGATGGGATTTATTAAGCAGTGGGGTTTTTTTAAGCTAAATTCCTTATGTAGAGTAGAGCTGAGATTTCATATCACGTTTTCTTACCAGTGCTTGTGAACAGATGGAATTACTACTCCTTTAACATAATTCATGCTGGTTTTTATGGCTTGTGTAAGGCCAGTAAAAGCAGGTTAAGTGATCAATGATATTAAAAAAATTACACAGTTATGTCAGGTTTGTCCAATTGCAACTTCAAATTTGGAATTGGTATGACTTATGAATTAACTTCTAGTTTGCATTTTGTTTTTACTTAGTAGTCTTAATGTCATTTCAAGTTTGGTGTTTTGCAAGGGGGAGGAGGGAAAAAAAGGCAAAAAAGCAAAATATTTATAATTTCAGTAGTCTGGAAGGAAATAATAAGCTTGAATTTTCTCTCTTTTCCTTCTACCTCAAATCCCCTTTCTAGGTAGTGACAATGTTTTCTCCCCAGAAGTGGCAAAACAACTTAGCATCTCATAATACTGCTTTATCCAGATGCATCTTTGCTGCTACTGCTAACACAGTAGACATGCTAAAGCCAGCAGTTTTTAAAGTGATTTTTCTTCTCTCTTAAAAAATGATTTTCGTTGACGAAAATTACTTAAAGCTTTTGTTTAGAGCTCAGTTGAGGGGAATTTCTTTCCCTTTGAAGTGCTGAGATGGAAAGGAATAGTACAGGCTTTTCAAGAACTGCTTTTCATATTTTTAAACTAACAGTCAAATGGCAAGAAGAGAAAATGAAGGCTTTGTAAATCTGTCTGGTATAAAGAGAGAAGTTCTACTAGGCCTTCACTGTGAACTGTGATAAAGGTATCCAGGGACACGAGGGATCTACTGTTGAATATAAGTGACTTGGCATGAAGATTCATCCTTTGGGTTTGTTTTTTTATGTTTGGGGTTTTTTTTCCTTTTAAGCAGTGAGATAGAATATTAACCTTATTTTAAAACATCTTGGAGCTTGTACATTTGTCTCAGCTGTATCAAGAATTAAACATGGCTTATGTACGTTTCTAAAGCAAGTTACCTGCTTCTTACTTGAACACTGAGTTTGCACTTCTGCAAAATAAATAGTTCCAAAATCATGTTGGAGGTAAACTTTTTTCCTTTAAGGTAAACAGTCAATGTTGTTTTACCTGATACTGTTAACTGTCACCCAGGCTCAAGGTAAATGTGAGATTACAGAGTTTGTTTAGTGTAAGATACTGATTCTATACAATTATCTCCTGCTTGTTTCTCGGCATGAGCAACAGGGAAGGAGAGAGCCTTGTGTAAAACCACAGATAGATAGAAAGTGCCCAGGGGTGGGTGTACTGTGCCCTAAAATGGGTCCAAAGGAAGGAAGACAATGCTGAACTCATCTTGAAGCTGGCTAGAATTACAGTTTTAAATCTTTACTTCCCTCCCCAATAGCTTGGGTTCACTCCTGTGTGGTGTTCAAAAAAACAGCAGCAATATTGTGTTAATCTCTAGCTAAGGAATCTGAAAACTGATACCAAGATTTTGTGTTCATACTTGTTTTTTGTTACAAGTTTAATGAGAATAATTCATGGGGCTGTTTGATGATGTATTTTTAAAGCTTATTGCCCTGGTTTTATTTAAATTATAGAAGTTATTGGGCAATGTCTTTATCACTAAAGCTATGTACTCTTGAAGCCTAGCACTCAAATAGACATTAATATCCACTTGTTGGGACTTTGTAAAGAATTCAGCCACTTGAATCAGTGACCTGAAAGCTTTGATTTGATAGCACTGAAATAATTTGTTCTGACATCTCTATGAACCAACCCATTGGGGCTTTTATGTGACTCTGTCTTGGCTAAAAAGCTTGAACTTCAAATATATCAACTCAGCTTTGATAACTTAATAACAAATTTCATTATATACACCTGCTTAGGAATACAAAACAGATTTCCTGTCCCAAACACTGAAGGGTTTTTATTTTGCACAGCTTTTTAAGTGGCATGGATTTTTGGAGTTGCCTTGCTCTTGTGTATTCTTTCTGGTTTATTATTTTGTGCATTGTTGTGGCACAATGATTTTGTAAACACCTATAGAATGAAGGCCAAATTTGAGTTAAAAAAATTCGGTAAATTGAGTGAGCTTAAACACAGTCCAACCTTTTAAAATCAGGATATCAAGCATCTTCCATTCTTCTATTAACAGAGACAAAAGGGGAGATGCTTTTGGTCTGGATCCAGTTTGTTCTTTTTGTGCAAAATAAGAAATGAGGACACTTCCCTTTGTGTGTGTGTGTGTACAGGTGCACTGTTGCTTGGAGAAGATTTGGGATACAAACAAGAACGTGTCCTTTCAGTGCTCTTTCCACCTGTGGATTTCTGCATACACCTAAATATGAGACACTTTTCCTATTTGCCCATCTCTAAAGTTGACTTTTAAGTGTTTTCAGTCATTCTTATTACTAGTAAATGATTTTAATATCTCCAGAGCTACTGGTGTTCGAAATCTTATTTGTTTGTGTTTAATCAAGGTGTATTTTTTTTTCTTTTCTTAGGATTCCTATAGGAAGCAAGTAGTAATTGATGGAGAAACCTGTCTCTTGGATATTCTGGATACAGCAGGTCAAGAAGAATACAGTGCAATGAGGGACCAATATATGAGAACAGGGGAAGGCTTCCTATGTGTGTTTGCTATAAACAATACAAAGTCTTTTGAAGATATTCACCATTATAGGTGTGTATGTGCAAAAATGATTGACCAGCTCTTGTATTGGGTGGATATGGTGCTTGTTATTCCACTAGATAATCTCTTATGAAATAGCATATAAGGGAAAACTTGCAAATTGGCAATATTGCAACTTATTCATGCATTTTTTTTTTTTACCGGGAATTTTGGGTAGTCTGAAAATCTGCCTTGTTTGCAACTTAGGCAGGTAAAATACTGGAAGCTCCTCTGGTATGAACTAATGAGATAAAAACCAACCTGTTATTAGTTCCTTCATCTTCTCTTTTTAAAAATAATCAGTGAAAAATATCAACTCACACTTTCTTGTCAACTACACTAACACAGAGGTAGAAGCAGTCTCTGGTGATTGCCATCCCAGATCACTTAGTAACCTACTATTATCCTGAATTTTCCTGGGGTATGCTGATAGAAGGGAATGCAAATCCCACCAAAGATCACTGAGTTTAGCAGCATCTAAGTCCCAAACACATAATGTTAAGCTATTCATAGTTAGGCATTTATAATAACATTACAAATGGGTTTCCTCTGGTTGTAGAGGAAGAAGGGAAAAAGGCAACCTAGATGGGAAGGCAGAAGTAATGAAATTAGTGATTTTTACTGGAGATTCTTGAGAAGTACATCTAACTAGTATTTCAAGATGCTTTCTAACTAGTGGTTGAAGGGACTCTTACCAAATCTCTCTGTGGAGAGCCAGACCAGTGGTCTTCAAACTTTAAAAACACCTGTCTAAACGCAGGCTTTGTAAGGCTGTCTTTAATTAAAAAGAAAGACCAATCACAACTCCCTCCCCCCCCCAAACCAAACCAAACCAAAATCAAGATAAGGGGCATAGAGCTTTTGGTAGTGTTTTATCTTGGCAGACAAATTGAGTATTGTGAGTGCTGAGTATGAGAGATAAGTAGTAGGGTTTATACCAGAACTTCTTAGGCTAGTTCTGGAAGTAGCTCTTAAAAACTTCAAAAAATGAAAATGAAAAAAACCCTACAGAATCTGTAGTAGTTTGCAAAATGTCAACCTCTTTTTTTTTCCCTTTTTTAGAAGAATGATAAACTTGATAGTGACCTGAGTAGTCAATTTATTTTTAGTGGCTTCTAATAGTGTATGTGTAATAAATGGACATAAAAAATGATTATGGAATTTGTCAATTTAATTTTTTTAATTGTTTTAAAATTGGCCTTATAAACCATTATTACTAACACCTGTTAAATACAATCTGTCTTTTTTTTTTCTTTTTAGGGAACAGATAAAGAGAGTTAAAGACTCTGAAGATGTCCCCATGGTGCTAGTAGGAAACAAATGTGATTTGCCTTCCAGAACAGTAGACACAAAACAAGCTCAGGATTTAGCAAGAAGTTATGGAATTCCTTTCATTGAAACATCAGCAAAGACAAGACAGGTAAAGGTCAAAACTTGCCAGATGCAAAAGCAGAGCTCTCATCTGAATTACCATCATGTTAATTATTCTCTAGGCAATTCTCTTTGACAATTGCATGGTCATGTCAATGGATATATTTCTCCAGATTGGAAATCCTTGTGGTGTCTCTTCTTTCTGTCAACTGGTAATTGTTTATTGATGAGTGATTGGCTTCAACTGCTCAAGCTCAGAGTCAGACCTGACCTGCTATTGCTCTCCTCTCTCGGGTGGTTGCAGCATTCTGAGTGTTCTGGTAGGTTTTAACAGAATAAAAGCACTTCTGCTCAGAGGTGAAATGCTTTTTTTTCCTCAGCAAGAGGATTAAACAGACAAACAGCTAATTAGTTTATTCTGGTTTAAGTGTTCTTATTAATAACAAAAGGAGTTTTTCCATGAGGCATTGATTCTATGATTAGATATGCTTGATATACCTTTTTATAGCTAAGCAATTGACCATAAGGCTTTTTTTTAAAATTACTGGATTAATTGTTTGTGTAAACCAATATTTTCCCAAGACTTTAGAGCTCACTGTTGGTTCATTGTACCCCTCTGGTACAATAAACTGGTCCTGTCAGTGCTGTCAGGGTTTGTGAGGACAAAGGTGGTATCTCTGTGCACTCAGGAGAAAAGAAACTAAGCAGATAGAGATGGAACTGGTTCAGTACTTCTGGAAGAAAGCAAATGCTGATATGTGGTTTTTCTTTTAGGAGTGTAAAGATTTACTATCAGGACATATTAGATGAGGCCTGAGTGGCCAAGTAGCTCGTGCTCTCTGCATAATCAGAGGTGTTATGTGCAAGCTCAGAGTCAGGAATCAGGTGTAGCAGAAAATAAGAGCAGAATGCTGCAGTTTAAGCAACTGCTCAGTGCAGTTGCTAATCAGGTTCAGCTACATCACTTGGCAGAATGTCCTCATAGACAGTATCTTAAGTTATTTTTGGATCTGAGAAGTGAATATTTTATTAGTGCAAATTTGCTATATGCACCCAAGTTTTTGGCAAGTTGAAACTTGGACTATTTAGTAAAACCTTACAAAGGAACTCTGACTTTTGGCAACAGAGGAAGTCTCTGTTAGGTAGAATTAAAAAAAACCGAGGCAGAAGTACAGAACTTTATTGGCTGAGAATAAATAAGGCCACAAAAGTGTCCTGAAGAATGATATATAAGTGGACTGAATAATTACAGTGTCCTTATTTGGAAGGTCCTGTGTTAGTGTCTGGCATGAAGATGGAAGGGGAAAAAAATAACTGAAATTACATTTGAGGCTTGAAATAATGGAATTTCTGTATTAACATGTAGACTTTACTTTGTTCTGTCTGTTTTATAGACCGTCAGGCTTTGGGAAAATAATCTTTTGGCATAGCCACTTTTATTAAAAGTATGTTGACAGGATGGTGTATTTTCCAAGATTTCCTTCTCCCCACCCCACTTGCATTTACTCCTACAAGCAGCCCTACCATGCCTGGCCAATAAAAAATCACAGGCTCAAAAATCACCTGTCCTGTTCAGCATTATAATCTGGTTTTTACATAAAGCAGCACGTGCTCTTTAGTGTTTCAGACTTCCAAGAGGTCTCACAGAGGTTTGTACTTGTTTCAGAGGACACGAGATCAGTCAGACATGAACTGTCATCCTGTAATTTCACTCTTATCTGTGATTTTATATTTCTGGAGGTGCCAATTGAAATGCTGTGGGAAAGATCTGACTGTTGGCTTTTGTTTTTTCAAAGCTCAGCTTTACACGCTCTACAGATAAGGAGCCCCTAAAGGCATCTCATGGATATTTTAAAATAAAGATGCCCAACAGCCTCTTTTGGGCATGTTGGCTTCTAAAAGTTGGCACCACTGGCTGCTGGTTCTTCCCCAGTGCTCTTCATAATATGTTGTATCATGAAACTGCTTCATAACATGCTGTGTTAATAAAATATTTTTGAGAAGACAAAAGGGAATTGGAAGAAGAACCTGATCTTTAATTATAGTAAGATCATCCAAATATTAGTGTATGTGATTATATATATGTGTGTGTGTGTGTATACACTGCATGTACATATAATTTTTCAGTCACATTGTCATATGTAAAAGAAATAATATATATATATATATAAATATATATAAAAACACACACATGTTCTTCCAAAGCAGTTTTACATTAGAGGATTCAAACCATGGTGTGAACTGCATGTGGCCCACGAAATATAGTTTTGTTCAGTCTTTGTCTAAAACTGAATATAAGTAAAAATCTCATGCAGAATGAGGGCTCAGTTCCATCTAAGTCAGTTTTTAGGATCTTCAGAAATTCATAGGCAAGGTCAGAAATAGGAAAGAGAAAAGCACAGAAATGAAGTGCACAGATAAGCTGTTCTAAAAGTTATTGTGTTTGTTTGGTTCTGACAATAAAGATGCAAACTTTAATTTACTGCAAAAAGATTTGTGTTTTACACCAAATACCTGTGTGAGTTTTCATATAAATCATTGAGTTCATCAGTGAAACATCGGCCTAGTGGATCCTACAGCTTGGCTACAGGGATTATTAATTTATAGATTATTAATTTCTTTAGTTAGACCACTGACTGAAATGAATATAATGTAATTTATGAAAAAGAGTGACAGTCCTGTTTCTGAATATAAACACATGGCAATACTGGTGGTTTTGTAAGGCAGCAAGACTGTGGGACTTTGTTTCCCTTGGAACACTTCAACTTTCCTGCTGGTGTTGAATTCAAAGGAAAAGCAGAGAAATGACATTATTGTAAGCATAGTAAAGGGTTTGCCAAAGCATTATGTCTTGTGGTCGAGAATGTGGACTTAAACACACTTTTGAAGTGTGTAATGAAGAAGTTGACCTAAATCACAAGGATGCTGTTAAAGAAGAATTTGAGTTATTTCAGCTGTCTGGTGTACAATGGGTTAGGCCACAACCTTGTGATGAAAGGAAGTTGAGAACCTGTGTCTGGTTTGATGAAGTAACAGGGGCAGTATTTGCAGAAATTCATTCCTACATCTCAGCTAAAATTCAGGGATAACTGGTAACTTGCTTTGCTTGAACCATTTTGAAGGGATTTGCCATATCTGTTTAATGACATGTTTCACACCAAGCCATTTTTAATTGAGTTCCTGGGTGCAGGTTTCATCTTAAAACTTCATTTTCAATCAGTTTTAACTCAGTCACACTTGACTCTGTGGGTTCAGTTTTTTCATGTCACTTGTCTCGTGTGAGGTTCAGCTTTCCTGAAAAAGCTTAAATCTTTCCCAGAAACAAGGCCCCAAGGAAGGAAAAAGTTTTGGTAATGGTGACACATATTCTGGCCTCCAGCTTGTGAGTGACTCCAGGATGCTGAGGAAACCAGGTTGTTATTTATCTCATGTAAATATAAAGGTCTGCAGCACAAAGACACGTGCAGAATGGATAATTTTAATTTTATTTGTCCAACTGTTGCTTTTAGAAGACCCACCTGTGATAAAGGGTATAAAGGTGGGCCCAGGACACTTTTGAGGTGTTGAGGTTAACTTCTAGTAGTTCCTTTTAAGTGCTGCTTAGAGAAGCAGAACATGTGAAAATTCATGTTTGTACTTTGATCTGTATTTGAAACAGCCTTTCTTTGCACATAGTCATATTTTAAATCGAGTGTTTGGCTGTCATTCAGGAGTCAGAAGCATCTTGAAAATGTTACCTCAAGGTCATGGGTTCTTTGGGCTGTAAGTTTTTAATAATTTAATAACTGCCAAGGAGTATTTTTGCTTCTGGTTCTGACAGCTAAAAGAACTGGTTAATCTATTTTATATACATGGTCATTGCTCACTAAAGGAAAATGTACTAAAGAATCTTAGAAGCAACTGGTATTAAAATGACCTAAGTTTGCAAGGCTGGCACCTGGCTCTCTAAAATGTCACCTTGTGCTAATGGAATTAGCAAATAAGTGTCTGTACAGATTTTTCATCAGACTGTTCTTGGTGGTGGCAGCAATAGCAATTTCTTTTCTCACTCTGTGTCTCTCCGTCTCTCTGCATTGCTAAAGCAAATTACAGCTCATATTGGTGATGGGAAAGTTGGCAATAAATGTTGACTGAAGAATTGTTACCTAATTATTCACGTGAAAGCTCCATAATCAAATTACACATTTCTACTGCAAAACAGTAGATGTGCAAAAACGTTGATTCTTGTGTAGCCTGTGCTTTGGCACGTAGCAGCTGATCAATGATTCCTGTCTCCACTTCAGGAAGAAACTTCCATTCCTTCCAGAAAAACATGAAAGTATGAGCTTTACTTGGGTTTTGCCATTTTTTCTGTAATGGCTCTCAGACCTGGAATGCGAGACTTGTCGCCTTGTCCGTACTTCTCCACATCCTAACAGGGCACATTATGTACATACAGAGAAATACAACCCACTAAATAAATCTAATTAATTTAAATCTTCAAATTTGTAGTTCAAAAGAACCCTCAGATGAGCAGCACTGTGTTAAGAATGACTCTTCATGAATGACACAGGTCACGCAAAATGACCCAGTGACTGTGGCAGTAAATGGTAGTTGGTTTTTATTATTAGCTGCATAATATGAAGATGAATTGGAGAGATAATTTGGGGAGAGTATGCCAAATAAAAGCCCACATTGTGCATTGGGTAGTAATAAAGTTTGGGGGCTTAAATGGTGGTGCTCTTTTCCACGATCATCAGTCTCCTCTGGGTTTATTTTCAGATGATGAGTTTGTATTAAATTAAGAACCTTGTTGATCTGATTGAGGAGACAAGTAGTGAGATGGATAGAAAGGCAGAGGAGACACTTGTTCTCCCCTTGAAAAGCTGCAGCAAAACATTTTGCATCTTGTTATAACAACAAGAACATCTTCACAGATTCATCTAAATGTTTCAATTTATGCGCAGTTTAAAATAACAGATATTATAACTTAAAGTTGGTGCTGTACCTGTATATATCGTATTTGGTTAAAGACATCTTCAGTCTTTATACTTTTTAGTTGAAAATTAGTTAGAATCTTCCTTAGATTAGAAGTTAGTTAGAAGTTTTATTTCTTCGTAACCTCTTGGGAAATTACCCTGTGAGACTTTTTCTATACTTTGTTAGTTTGTTACACAGATTTTTGTGAAGAAAATCTGCCTTCTTTTATAAAAACCAGACCATAAACAAGCTAACTTTTCTTTTCCCAAACAGTAATAAGTTCTCACTTTGGCTAAGAAGTGCAAGTTAGGTGGTTAACTGTGTGTGTTTGTTGAGTACCCCCCAGTTAACAATCTGATAAGGTTTTGTGCCTCCTAAATACATTCATAGCCACAGAAATATGGGAAATTATTCAATAACACAAGCAGTATTATTTTCAGTGTGGTATGCAATGGAAGAAAATAAGTCTTAATCTTTTTTTGGCCAAGTATTACCATGCACAGAAAAAAAGGGGAGCTTGAAGCATATATATGCACAATAATGGGTCTCCTCTGCTTGCATTAAGAAGTATTTATCCAGCAGCAAATGAGCAAGCTCAGCATTTTGAATACATAAACGAAGATCCATACACTTCTCTCAAGTAAAGCTCATCATTTCAGTGGGTTTGTTGCATTTTTTCCCCCCTTCCACGGGTGTCCCAGCGTGTCTGAGTTATTAATGAAGTGGTTTTTTAAGGAGTTGTGTTTTACAATGCAGAGAGTGGAGGATGCTTTTTATACATTGGTGCGAGAGATCCGACAGTACAGAGTGAAAAAAATCAGCAAAGAAGAAAAGACTCCAGGGTGCATGAAAATTAAAAAATGCCTTGTAATGTGACAGGGTAAGTTTTGTAGTGTAACAGGGTAAGTGGAACTAATCACTTGCCAAATAAAAATGATTGATCGTGCCGTGCAAATCAGACGTTCTGTGGTTAATTATGATGTAATTTAAGATATAAAATCAATCAGATCTCAGTGTCCTCAATAATATTCCTGGCAAACACCCAGGTGCTATGGATTTGCTTTGTTTCCTGGGGTTTTGATAAGTGGAGTAACACAATATATCGAATTCTCCATCTGTGACATGGAGACCTGGTTTTGAGTCTGAAGAAGCTGAGGGGGAAAAGTTTTATTAGAAATATATTGCAGATGCTGTTTAAGTGAATATTGATTGATTCTTCAGGTTGATGAACTGAGGGGAGAAGATCACACAGTTCTTCTCAGATGCAGAATTAGGAGGTTCCTAATCCAGCAAGAAATATCTGGCTGGTGTACAGGTTTTCCTAGTTCTCAGGCCCTTCCTTATGCCAGGCTATTTTTTCCTTGTTTTTTTTCCCCAGCTTAAAAAATTTACTTTTACCATTTCCAGAAATACATTAGTTTTCTTTTATTTTGGTCAACTGTAATGTCCTGAGTGATGCAGATTTGGAAAAAATAAGGTTTCACCTTTTTTCTTTGAGAGCCCATACAAGGGGGTCAGGGCTAAATTTCCCATTGTGTAAAAGAAAAACTATTCCCTTTTCAAGGTGTGTTTTCATACAGTGATGTAGTGGAATTTGACTTGTATCTTTTGTCAGCAGTGAATATTGTTGAGTTTGTGGTGTTTGTTGTTGGGTTTTTTTTCCTCTACCTTATTTAGAAAACAGTCTTGGATATAAGATTCCAGAACCTCAAGAGTCTGCTCAGGGAAGGAAATGTTTGCCTTTATCCTCTAGGTGGTATAGACAGTCATTCCAGCAACTCTGTATTTAGGAAGTTATGGTGGAGAAAGTGTTATCTAAAATTATTATGGTACAGATGTAGTTCAGTGGAGATTTGAGTGGAATAAGAAATCTGGCATTTAGAACAGTGTTCTGTGAATAATAAAATTGGATGGTCCAAAGTGTTTTGCTCTTCTTGGAATAGAGTTGGACTCTGATCCTTGTGGATTCCTTCTAACTCCAGAGTATTCTGTGATTGTTTTGTCTTCTCGCTACCTCCAGGATGCCTTAGTTATATTAGTCTTGGTAATATACTGAATTACAAGGTAACTGAAAACTTTGACTACCCAGGTTGCCATTAAGCTGATGCTTTCCAAGAGTTTCGTTCCTTTGGCTGTTACACAGTAAAGCAGAAAGTACAGAACATCTTTTTCTCCATCTGTGATTTTTCAACCAGCAAGAGGAAAGTTCTGTAACTCAGTGTAAAATCCTCAAAAGAGCTGTTTCTTGAAAGCATCCAAGTTTGTACATAAAAAGCAGACTGGTTTCTCCAGGGTGTAAATTAGACATCCAGATAATGTCACTCAGATTTGAGCGCAGTTAATAGTGGAGAGTTTGAATTACAAAAGTTCTGGATTTGAATTTAAAAATGTCTAGATTCTTGACTAAACTTGTAATTAAGTGATTTCTTCATAGTAATACAGAGGGGTACAAATAATTTCCTCATTACTGATACATGTGTGTATGTATGTATCATATATAAAAAAATTACAAAAAAGAACTACAATTTAAGACTTGTTTAAGGGTTTGTTTTTGGGGCTGGGGTATTAAGGAATTCTGAATTCTTTATGAATTTGGTGTTTCTTATTGATAGTTCTTATAGATAGTAACCATACAAGCACATCTACAGACTTCTCCACAGTCATGGGACCATGCAGTGCTCCAAAGAAAAGCTGTAGCCAGGAGCAGGCTGTTCTGTGGGAACAGTTCTGACATTTTTGTTCCCCTTGCCTTTCTTAGTTGCCCTTTGGAAAAACAAATGGCAGGAGGAGCAAATTCTCTCAATGCACCTTTATTGAGGCAGTGGGGTTTAGTTCTGAGCCTGCATGGGGAATTGTGAGTTTCTAATCTGAGCCTGGATTTAAAGCACTCATTCAGTACATCTTAACTTTCCAAAAAGCTTGCACACAATAACTCCATTGTTAGGGGGAGGAAGGTCAGCTGCCTGCAGCCCCTTCCTGCTCAAAGAGCTGCCTGGAAAGGTTTGCCTGCCTTTGATCTCACACCATGGATGCCTTTAGGGACCTTCTGTAAACAGAGTATCCACTCCCTACATTTAAAATTTAATGGACAGGCTGGGAAGTGAAAGACCTCACTTGATCTCGAGTTCTCCACTTCTAACTCACAAGTGTTCTGAACAGTAGTTTTGTGTGTCATGTTGGATTAATTACCTGAATTGAAGGTGAATTGTGGCAGGGCCAGACTACTAAGTACATCATCAATAATTAGTGATTTACAAAGGTGTTAATGCCAGGATGAAAGCTGAGTCAATTCTGCAGCCTGGTCTAGGGAAAGCTGTCCCTGCCCACCACAGGATCGCTGAAGATCACTGGCTGATCTTGAAGTTCCTTCCAACCCAAACCATTCTGTGATTCTGTTTTGCAGCATGTGCTTTGAAAGATCATCATCTTGGTAGAATAAAAATTTCAACCTTGATGATGAAGTCATGTGTTTAAAGGTCCATAATAATATCTGGATGTTACTTTGTACAAGTTATTTTCTCTGCATTTATTTTAAAACCAGTTTAGTGAGGAAGAAAGGTTGCTCATTTGAAGACTTAATTTGCAGGTTTTAAGTGTGTCTCATTTGAAGACACCACTGAAAGCAAACGAGCTGAAGACACCAAGTGAAAGCCAGTTCTGAGTGGTGGTTCTGGAAGGAAATGTAGAACATTGTGCAGATGTTTTTTTTATACCATTCTTGTGTTCTAAGGAGGAAACCATTCTTCTCTCTGTTGTGATTTTTTCTTAATGTTGTCCTCCTCCTTCTTAATACCAAGACCTGCACTAGAATCACTTTGAACTACACCATTTCCCTACATGAATATTGCTAAATATTCACTTTGTGCAGTAATGCTGAAGATATAAGCAAATAGCTCTCTGTAAAATAACACCAGGCATTTTTAATTCTCAAAGGATTAATGGGGGACATGACCTGCATTCATTTTATATTGGTCAGTAATACCTCAGAATGTAGAACAGGTTATTTGCAAGGTCTTGCAATATAAAAAAGGGTGCTATTAATACTGGGAGATAGACTGCCAAAGACTTTGAACATCAGTTACATGTAAATGTTTCATGAACTTGAAATTTTTAATTAAATTTAGCTTATACTGGAAGTGTTGCTTTTGAGTGAAGCTGTCTAACACCTCACTGTTGTTTGGACTTCTCATATTAAATTTTAGCACCACTTGGTGTTTGGCTGAAACAGTGAATTAGGAGATTTCTGGCTTCTGTTGTGTGTTTTTCAGAGTTCACTTTCAGTTCTTTACTGAAGTAGGCATAGAGGAGTAAAACAGAACGTTCATTTTTATTGGCAGCTTGAAGGGAAACTATTTGGCTGACAAGAGGTAGGAAGCTGCCTGCCAGTTGTAGGGCTGAATTTCTAGACCCAGTTCTGCAGTGGTGCATTTGGCTGCTGAGATCCAGTAACATTATCCAGCTATTTCTGATCCCTCTAAAAGATATCACAAGGAGTAAGGCAGCAAAGAATCAAGGAATTTTTTTTATCTTCAGGATTTTATGACTGCTTTACTTGAATTATTAAAGGTAATATTTATTGGGATTTGAAGCAGCCTGAAAGCTAGGCCATAAATTGTTGGAGGTAAATAGGTTCTTATATAACGTTGTACTTGATAATGGTTCATATCAGGTTCTTGAATATACTACTCTCTTTTCACCAGTTCAATTTTTTCAGCTATAATTAGCCCCCAAAATAATGAAAAACTACTCCATATGAACAAACATTAGCTTTTGTGTCTGTAGCTGAAGTATTGGAGCCGTGGAAATTTTCAGTGACTGTTCATGATACAGCACCAGAGATAATGTGTTCCACGTGCCTTTAACTATACAGGTTGAATAGACTGATTGATCAGGTCATTATTTATCACTGGGACATGGCATTGATTTGATTGATTCGCATATGTAAAGATTTGTAAAATTGTGATGTGATTACTGTATCGGTGTGCCTGAGAAATGATTTGAATATGCATATTAACCATAACTGTGTCTTTGGTGTTGAATTATTGGTACAAATACTTGAATTTCCTTTTCAGAGCTCCATAGAGATTATTAAGGCATAAACTAAAGTAGCTGATGCTTCACAACTTCCCTGTGAGGGTGATGAGGCCCTGGCACAGGTTGCCCAGAGAAGCTGTGGCTGGCCCCACCCTGGAAGTGTCCAAGGCCAGGTTGGATGGGGCTCTGAGCAACCTGGGCTAGTGGAAGGTGTCCCTGCCCATGGCAGGGGGTTGGAATGAGATGATCTTTAAGGTCTCTTCCAACCCAAGCCATTCTGTGATTCATTGATAATATATAATCTAAACGTGTGGTACTATCTGTATACACACTTTATAGACACTAAACTTTTCTAGCTTGAGGTGGGACAACATATGCCCTCTTTGAGATGGAGAAGAGGGCAGTGCACACTATAGTACTTTCCTTACCACATAAATAGTGGAATTTGACCTGTGCTCAAGCCCTGAGCAGGAATTCACCTGCAAGATGCCCTAAGCCCAGAACTCAGGAGAAGAACAGCCTGTAGTCAAGATTAATTGTTCAAAGGATGGCAGGCAGCAAAACAGCTGCTGATTGAACCCACTTCACCTGGCCAGGACAGGTGGACACAGATTATAATTGTTGATCTGATCCTAATGTGTCCATGTTTGTATCTTTTCAGGGTGTTGATGATGCCTTCTACACGTTAGTCCGAGAAATCAGAAAACACAAAGAGAAGATGAGCAAAGATGGTAAAAAGAAGAAAAAGAAGACAAAGACAAAGTGTATAATTATGTAAATACAATTTATCCTTAAAAAGTACTGAAGTAATTTTGTACATTACACTAAATTATTAGCATTTGTTTTAGCATTACTTTACTTTCTGCTTCATGATCCTGTTAGCTTTACCTGAATGCTTGTTTTAAATGACAGTGGAAACTTCATTCCTCTTAAAAGTGCCAGTATTCTTTGACTGTTGGTTCTTGAACTAGCAATGCCTGTGAAAAAAACAAACAAAAAACAGAAAACAAACATTAAACCACACACAAAAACCTGAGAACTGTCTTAGGACTCTTTGGTGCATGCACAGTTGCTAACTTCCTGTTTTTCTTACTGATTGTGAACTTCTGTGTGCAAAGCAAACAATGAAATGATGCTCTACACATTCTAACATCCCCTGTAAATTTGTTGGGTTTATAAATCCGGTTGGGAAAAAGGACTAGTTAGCAAGAGACTCTCATTTCAGCCTTTCCTTTACTTTAGACTGATTATTGCAATAGAGAGAGACCAGAAGCCTTTATAGTCTTCCTGTAGATTTTGCTTCTAGGCATCTAGTCTTGTAGCATTTCAGATCAACTTTAATGAATGTAAAGATAAAAACTTTCAGAAAAAAAAAAAGTTTCACTGCAATTTGTCACGGTCACTCCTTAAAGACTCTATTTTTTCTATAAAAAGCAAAGAAAAAAGTAAAAAAAAGACGACAATGCACATCTGGCAATGGAAAAAGTAAAAGTTCTAATTAGGTTGATTTGCTCTTGTTAATGCATTGCTTTAAGACCTTCACTGACTTTTTGTGTCTGAAGATCAAGGTGAAATCCCCCCAGCATCAAACCTTTAAGTAGCTTTGTTCAGTAGGTGCAGGATTTCACCCTTAGTGTCTCTAGGAAATACTAAAAAGCCTTAACAGATAAGTTGATTCAAATTCTTAGGTTAATTCATACATGGACCCAGAATTTACCCTAAGAATTAAATCAGAATTAATCCTAAATTATATAGTGGAGTAAAACCATTATTTCCCCCCCCGCCCAAGAGTGGCATTAAATATTTCCAGATGCCCAAGTTTTGTGCAAAATAGGGGAGAAATCTTAAATTCTGGTAACATCAAATGAGTGAATGAATGAGTTGAATTTAGCTGCTTCATGCAAATAATTTTGGAATCCACTATTCCATAGAAATGGTGTGGAATTTGCACAAACTGTCAGCATGGTTTCCAGCGTCAGTGTTGTTTGTGTGATGTCCGTGAAGTACTAGTTTTGTTGCACAGATTTAATGGTTGGTGAGTGGCATTCCAGTGTCTATCATGAAGCTAGGCCAAGATTTTAATGTTGTCTTTCTCTGTGATTAAGTTCTCTTGTGATTTTGTTTTCCCTTCCCCCTCCTTTTTTTTTGTTTTGTTTTGTTTTCTGATTGGAATTAATGCAGGATTTTTGCAGGAGCTTTCAGTTTTTGGTACTGCAGTAGCCTAGTTATTCTGCACTGAAGCACGAGCCAGTAGTCCCAGTGTTGCCAGTTCCTGTTGTCTCACTGTAAATGTGGAGTTTGTTCCATTAGAGCTTTGGTCCCTGAAGGTTCACTTCATAGTAGCCAAACTCAGCTGCAGAGGAACATTTGAAGATGTGGCTCTGGTGTGCCCAAATAATAAGACACAAGACATCGAAGTAGGATAGTTCAGGACACTGGACTGGAAAGCTGGGAACAGGGAAGAGCAGCATTGCCCTAAGGTACACCTAAACAATTCCATGGAAATTTTACACAGGTATGTAAAAATTGCACTGTGTAACTTGGACCATTTCTGTGATGCCAAAGGTGCAGCTGCCTGAGAAAAGTATTATTTTGCTTCTACAAAAAAAAATCCCGGAGTGACTGTTGGAGGTGGAGAGCTGCAAAGCTGGCAGGGAACACATCCTGTATGTTCTTTAATTTCCATGTGGCTGAGGGAAATCATGCCTTTCCCTGCCTGTGCCCCCCATTCCCCACCCTTCACCAAAACCCCCTTCCCTCCTTTCAGCTTTGATGTGAAACGTCGATAATGAAATATTCTGAAAAACAGCAACAGGAGAACCTAATGTTATCTTGTAAGGACCAATAAGAACAGATTCTTGATGTCACAAAGTATTTCAGAGCTTCCAGGGTTAAAATGTGTTGGAGACAGTTATTTGCACATTTTAGACACTCTTGACTATACATGGAGAACGTAGCAAAAGTTGACAGTATGCCTTGAGCAAATGGAAGTAATCTTAAGGTTGCTTTAATTTTGGTAACTGAGTCACACTGCATGTAAAATTAGGGCTGGTCTAAAATTCTGACGTTCAACTAAATACTGTTAGGAAATTGTAGCTGAAATGTCTTATTCATCAAATGTGGATTTATATAGCTCTACTATAAAGCTATATGTAGGCTAGTGTTGGGGTTTTGTTCAGCAAATGTGATCTGTAGCTGCCAGTCTGATTAAATTATTACAAAATCCATTTAGATTAGCCCTTATTTACTAAAAAAAAAACCAACAACCAACCCCAAACCACATCCTTGCTGCCGTTGTGCAGTTTTGTCTTAGTATTTGTTGCGATTTGGTGAAGCATGTTGGACTGCAGCTTGCACAAGTTGATCTCTTCCTTATTGTCTTGCCCTACCTGAGATGCTTTCCCAAAACATCCCTGGGTGCTTGTCTGTCCTGAGAGCAACTACTGAATGACCCTGTGAGTCACTGACCACGTTAGCACGTGGAACTGCCATTTGTCAGGGAGTAACACCTTCTTACCGTAGCTTTATGTAACCCTGCTTAACACCTGTATCATTGGTTTGCTCCAAACTCAATTATTCTGACCAGTTTCATTGCCCTAAACTTTTTTGCTAACTGAGAAGTGTGGACGGTCACAGTAACAGGATCTCTGAAATGGGTAAATACTGACACACACAATCTTCTGCTCTTGTCTATACTATGAAGCAATACAATTATTACCTTCAAAGACCATCAAACTGTAAAACAAATCATTTTGTCTCAAGTTTACATAAAGCTACATAGATGGTAAATCTTTCCTAACATTTCTTTATTCCACTGTCTTGTTGTTTTCATGTTGAAAATACTTCTGCTTTTTCCTCTTGAGTGCCAACTTCTTACTAGAATGACTTCTTAATGTAATATGTTTACCTGGAATGTATTTTAACTATTTTTGTATAGTGTAAACTGAAACATGCACATTTTGTACATTGTGCTTTATTTGATGTGGAACATATGCAGTGTGATCCAGTTTTTCCATAATTTGGTTGTGTGACCTCAGAATGTTGGTCATGCCAGACATTAAGTTAAAAAAAAGGAAAAAAAAAAAGACCACTGTTTGTTTTAAAATTTTTAATGTTTTTAGGAGTATGTGCTGTGAGGTGATCTGGAATTTGTCATTTTTTTGTCAAACTGTACTGCTCCTATTTATTGTAATGTAATAAAAAATAGTTATTGTGAGTTTCTGTCCCAGCTTCCTTTTTCTCTGCAAGAATTTCGGTGCCTCATCTCGGTAATGGTGCATTCCACGAACTGTGTGTGTTTGGCAGTTGTTCTCCCTTTATTTCTTGCATTTCTTCAGGTGCTACCTGTCCCAAAGCTGCTGTCCCTGCCCCTGGGTGTTCCCTGCCTCTCCCAGGGAAGGTGTAACTGCATCTTTATTTCTGAGGAGCTCATTTGATGTGCAAGGGCTGTTTTTCACATCAGTGTGGCACTAGGAACTGAATTGCACTTTTGTCACAAGGCAGTGTACCCTGCCATCGTTTTTTAAATTGTCTTCCCGGATTTTGTGTGTGTAGTGACTTTTGTGTGGTAGTGAATCCCTCCCCCTGCCTCCTCAGGCGTGGTCTCAGCAATGCTCGTTAGGCCTTGCTAAGGAGTGCTTGGGCTGAGCTCCTCCTGAGCTTACCAGGAACACTGTTCCCAGTTGTCTTAGGGAGCTCCTGGTTTTTAACCAGCCTTGGAAACATCCCAAGGGGAGCAACATTTCTGTTATCAAGCTTTCAAAGAAAGTTACCAACCTGAATTGTGCTCAGGATGGAAAATTACTGTGACTAAATCCAGCTCTCCTGTGGATCTGTAAGCAGCAGACCCTCGGAGCTCTCCTGGAACACACCAGCACCTCCCTCTGAGTGGGGCCTCCCAGAGCCAGTGAACTCTCCAATTTGGAGGAGCAATAGCACTGAATTCCAGGGGAATTTTTCACAGGTGTATACTTCCTATGTACTCCTTTAGGTCTGTGTGAGTGTGGATATCCTACAGCAAATGTGCCGTGAATGTTGCTCTCCTAGATTCTTAAGTACTTCGGATTCGTAAATAAAATAGGCCTATGAGTTACTGTTGTGCTTACAGTAAATTCTGTAAGAGCCTTTTGTTAAACCGTGTAAATCAAGCTATCAATTAAGTGCTGTTAAGTTTAAGTTTAGGCCTAAACCACTGATCAAGTGCAGGGCTAATTCTGGCAAGGAGGTCCAGTCTGAACATTGTGACTCCACAGGAGGATCTCCCTTATTCCTTTTATTCTTACCCTTTCCCATCCTCAACCTCCACGTAGATAATTTTTGGTTGATTTTAGGTTTAGATTGATTACTTTTAGACTTCAGTTTCCTTTTTTTCTCTGTGCTTTAACCACCTAGTGAGTAGTAGAGTGAATTTTGCCAGTGGACTTTGTCATGCTTTTATATTAAACCTGTGTCCGTGGTTCTTTCAGTGACCCTAAAATACTTACTTGTGACAGTGTGAAGACTTGCTACTGCCAACAGCTCTGCTGCAGTGATTCCTTACCTATATTTCAAAGATTATTTCTATCTCCAGTGTTGTTTAGTTGGTGGAAACACCAACCAACCCTACAATGTACAGAGTATCAGATCTGGCACAAGTCTGTGCAAGTCGAGCCAAGGCCTGCAGAGATACCCTGGAGCAAACAGCCATGGCCAAACTTCTCTTCCCAGGGCAAAGATCAAGTTATCCATTCCTGCTGCAGCAGTTACACAATCAGAAATCAGCAGTAGCAGAAATTGCCTTCAGGGCCCAAGTGCTTAAACCATTGTTGTTCAAACTCACCCCTTTCCTGACCCCAAAGTCATCCTCCTAACACAGGAAGGTGGTGCCTCTGCAAGTGAAGCAGATGAGGTTAAAAGCTTTAAGAATTGACTTTCAGAGAATCACAGAATTGTCAGGGTTGGAAACAACCTCTGGAGATCATCCAGTCCAACCTCCCTGCCAAGGCAGGGTCACCTGGAGCAGGGGACACAGGAACATGTCCAGGTGGGTTTGGGATGTCTCCAGAGAGGGAGACTCCACACCCTCCCTGGGCAGCTGTTCCAGGGCTCTGGCACCCTCAGTGCAAAGAAGTTCTTCCTCATGCTGAAGTGGAACTTCTTGTGTTTTAGTTTGTGGCCATTGCTCCTCATCCTGTCACTGGGCACCACTGAGAAGAATCTGGCTCTATCCTCTGACATCAGAGATCTTTATATGCATTGTTGAGATCCCCCTCCATCTTCTCCAGCTCCTGCAGTTTCCCCTCATAAGACACACTCCAGACCTCTAAATATCTTTGTGGCCTCCACTGGACCCTCTCCAGTAGCTCCTTGTCTTTCTTGAACTACGGAGACAGAACTGAACACAATTCTCCAAATGTGGCCTCACCAGGGCTGAGTGGAGAACTTTACTTTGGAGAAGGTGAGTGGAAATCAATCATTTAATGCAGAGGACTTTCAGGTTAAGCTTCCAAGTAACAAGCATTAGCACTTTGAATTGACATTCAAACACAATTATGGGGTAAGAAGAGCTTCTGTTAAAGATATATTTTGAAGTGAAACAGAACAGAGCTGTGCAACCACTCCTTCCTGCAAAGTCGTTTCACACCTGAAGTTTTAGTGAAAACCCAACCCAAGCGGCTGCTGGAGGGGAAGCAAAGTCCTAATTTGTACCTTAGAGGGGTTGGAAGGATTTACATTTCATTTCTTTTGAGGTTACATCTCCTTTATTGTCAGTTTTCGTGGATGTGTTGGCTGCATGCACAGTCACCGGTTGTCATCGCTGTAGTAGCGCTGTTTCATGGCCCGGTATTTCCTCAGGAAGTACAAAGCCTCCAGCTCCTTTATAACAAATTCACCCCGTGCAATCAGTTGCTTAATTTTCTCAGGGTCTTTCTCATCCTTGTGTTTTAGGAAAGCTGCTTTCAAACGGCTTCTAAAGTAGTCTGCTCCTTTGGGATACTCCCTTCCAAGGTACAGCAGCTTGGAGGAAAAAAAAAAATGTGTTTTTAATAAACTGAGCGTGCAGTGAAAGAGGTTCATTTTCTGGTTAAGGAAAGTGCTAGTGGCATTTAAGACACTTACATTTTTGTACAGTCTCACCACTTCACCTCTTAAAGAATTGGCCATTCTCACATTTCGGTGAACTCTTTAATCTTGTCTGTTTTTTGGGTTTGTTTGGTTTTTTTACCTGAGGGATAATCAGTTGGACATTAGCCTTCCCTGGGAGTCAGCAAACCCCAGCCTCCTCCTCCCTAGGGCTCCCGTATCCTACTGAGCCCCCTTGGCTCTAACTCCTTATTTTCTGGCTCTACTCTGTCTCTTCCACTTTTGGCTTCCTAATTTTTGTTCCCTTTAGCTGCTCTTTCTCTTCTCCTCTCTCACCTCTAACAGAAAACAAGAAACTTCCAAAAACTTCCAACCACTGTGGCACTTTGTGCTGTTCATCAGCTGCTTTCTTACACCCTCACAGTGCCTCTACCTGCTGGCCTGGCAGCTTCTCTGTGGTCTGCTAGAGAACCATATCTTCATATATACAGTGCTAAATATATAAAAATATAATATCTATTTCTTAATATCAAATATATTATTAAATATATTATTAAATATAGTAACATTAGATACATTTATATTGAATATATAAATATTCTATATTATATTAACAGTTATTATAATAGTCATAATATGTATAATAATGGTTATTTGGATTTATGTATTTTATGTATTTGTGCATTTTTATGTAAGTCCATATATTTACATATTATAGATTCTATATTCATATATTGTATATTCATATACATTTTGTATAGTTAATAAATTTGTACACTATATACTTACATACATACATATGTACATATATATACACACATACATACATGTGTAATGTATATATATGTAATACATATATTTATAAAATGCAAATACAAACATATATAATACACACATATATAATAAATATATACATATAATATGTAAATATATAACA
>NW_021940729.1:1710120-1841490 GCF_001715985.3 Manacus vitellinus | reverse complement strand
AAAATATTTTACTAAACTATGTCCTACACTAAAATACGTATTTCATGTGCATTAGTTTTTTAACAGTGGAAATAAGTAAATACACTTCCTTAATCATAAGTATAATTTAGCCTGATAAATTATGATGGTCTGTAGTCACGTGTTGGTAACTAATTTTCTGCAGTATTGAAGTTATTGTCATTACAGTTTTTCAATAGTTAGCCTCACCTAATTTTACAGAATAGTTGTATTTTCTAATTATTCGTTTATAGTTGATCCCCTGTTCTCTGATGTTCACTTTACCTTTTTTTTTTTTTCCCCTGATCTTTTAGGGTCCAAAATCGAAGAACAAGGTAGGTAGGCAGAAACATGCTCTAGTTCATTGCTGCATTTATTTTTTTAATCTGCTCAGGGTTAATTGAATTTGAAAAAGGAAGAGGCATCTCCAGGACTGAGGGAGCTGGGGGGGCTCAGCCTGGAGAAAAGGAGGCTCTGGAGGGACCTTCTCATTCTCTGCAATTCCCTGACAGGAGGTTGTAGCCAGGTGCTATGTTAAGTCATAAGAATGTTAAAAGAAACGGAGTAAAAAGTGACTACAAGTAATTGAAACAAGCAAATTTCCCTTTTCGCTGAAAGTAATCAAAGATTTATTTGTTTGTTTAAGTGAAAAAAAACCCCCTGATTCTTCCCTGAAAACTTAATGCGTAGAATTGTGGGGTTTACTGATTCTATTTCAGGATAATTTTGCAAAGAAATGCTTTGGTAACAAATGTGATAAGATGCCCTCAAACTCTGGTGGTTATATGTGTGTTGTTGGTACTAAATTGTTACCACTGTTTTTGTTCCAGCTTCATGATAACCTCTGTATTCAAAGTCACCCTTATCTCTATATTTACTGCCACGCAAAGTAGTGTAAAGTGAAGAGCTTTCCACGTAGTTATTTATATCTGAAATCAGAATCAAAGTATGAAATAACAGTATATGTAACACACTTTGTGTGTGAAAAAGGATCAGGATGTATTTTCTTGGTGTATTTTTTTTCATCAATACCTTGCTTTTCAACCTGGGTTTAGGCTGCTGTCACTCTTAGGCTCCAGCATGCAGAGGAAACAATGCAGAATATCATGGTTTGTTTCCTCATGTGTACAAAAAAATAGCCTTATTTGCCCCACTCATAAACAATAATGTTGGCTGGGAATTAATTTTGCAGTTTAGATCCAATTATCACGTTTTTATGTGTATCATCCACGAGAATGCTATGAATTACAGGACAAAAACCAGTGTTCTATTTTGGTTCATCTGTTACATGACGGTAGATTTTGCATGTTACTTATCTTGTCTTTTATTTTTATAAACTATATACCCAGACCTCAAAGAATTGATGCACTGATTTCTGAGAAATCCAGATTTAAAATACAGTTTTTCTAGGATTAGGCCAGAAGTTGAATAGTGGATTGTCTGGAGTTACAGAAAAGAGAACCCTTGCTACTTGTCTTTTGAATTAGATGCTTCTAATTTGGGCCAGACTTGCCCCAAAATACATTTCCCAGTATATCCTAAAATATTTGAAGTTATAACATCTGCTTTCTTAGCTAATCTACCTGTTATTCAATTTCTACATTAAAAACAACATTCTCCTGTTTGTGGCCATATTTGGGAATGTCTAGCATAGAATAATATATTAATTGTAAGAGCATATATTGCATCGGGAAAATGAGAACAAAATTGAGTCCAGAATGTTTATTGCCATTCTGGGGGTTTCATTCACTGTGAAGGGAGCCTAAAATATTAATTCAGGGATCACATTTGAAGGGCAAATTTATAGAGTTGTACACCTCTCAGAATATATTAAAATAACACTGACATTTGTTTTCTTCTAATTTACTGCAAACGTTAAGCCTGGTGGCAAAAAAGCTGAAAAGAAAGAAGAGGAAGTGAAGCTGAATGAGGGAGGTACTGTGCACTTCATTTATAGGGAATGTGATGGGCAAATCATTTGTTTTAAAGAAATGTAAAGAAAGTAATTTCTTGAGCTACATGTGAATTGATATTTGTGTTTCACAAACATGGGTAGGTCCTCTCTGTTTTCTGGTGTGAGCCAAATTCTGTATTGGTTTGATGCCACATCTCAGTGTCCTGTCAGAGCAATACTCCCTCCTCTAGTTATTTCTCCTGCAGTCAGGAACTTGGGAAGAATTAACTTGCCATTAATCCATCCTGGTGGGGGCTTGGGCACGCTGTGACTGCTACTGAGTGACTACTAATCACTAGTAGCCTTTTGTGGGTGGGAGTAGCAGCTCAGGCAGGTTTGGGAACTGCTGTTGCTCTCGCCTCAGTGCAACACAGATACCCTTGCCATGATTTCCAGGTAGGTGGGGATGTTCAAGGCTCTGTTTGGGAACCTGTGGACTGATGTTCCAGTTTAGGCTGAAGGCTTAGAGGTTGAAATCAATTTTAGTTTTCACATCCTCTCTAACTTTCCAGTCCTAATGGCAGCAAAGAGAAGCTTTGCTGGGATGGGGAATAGCTGATCATGAGGAGGATTTCAATGAACAAACAGCCAGAAGGTTGAAGTTGTAGGAAAGCAGTGGTTGAAGGAAAGGAGAAGAGTAACTTGGAACTAAACCACTCAGTTTCACCACAGACTTTGGATCAAGAACCTGTGTCCATTGAAGCTGGAACAGAAGGAGAGCACTCCTGCTGCTGTTTCTGAGGGGGGAGAAAGAGGGCTTGTTGACCCTTGTCTTATCTCCTCTTGTATCATCACAGGCTGGTGGGGTAGTGCCATAGATAGTGTGTTTTAGTACTATGATTCAAATTAATTTGACTCGTGGGAGAAGATTTCTGTGCAATGCTAAACGTTCCTGCTGCTCATTTTATGGTCGTTTTGTCATTACAGCTAATAACAAAATCACTTGTCTGGTTTTATTCAGCAAAATATAGTTATGCTCTTGATCTATTCCCCAATCTTCAGATGAAGCTGAACGAGAAGAAGCAGCAAGAGTTGAGAAGGAGAGACTTGAACGAGAGCGCATGGCAAGGCTTGAGGCAAAAGTTAGTTTGTACTCACTGAGAAAAGCTATTCCTGTTTCTAGGTTTGGGACGAGGTCTGTAAAACATCAGTGTGAGAATAGGAATTAAATTTCCTTCTGTGCTTGCTGTTGGGAACAATGTAGAGGAGATTTTCCAGCTTCCATGGATTAACATAAGTCCTAAAATCCAGCCAAGGCACTGGGAGATAAGATCCCACAAATTGAGGTGGTACTGAGCTGGATCAGTAATGAAACATAATGCATGTAAAGTCAAAGAAAATGATGCTGATTTTTTTTTTTCCCCACTAAGCAAATGTTTGACTTAGTGTTGCTTTGATTTAGAAAAATAAATGAGATAGTCTTGCCTGGTTTTGATGCATTTAAATACATGAATTTTTGTGATATGTGATATTCCAGTTTGAATAAATGCCCCTTTTTTTCCCCCGTTCCACTGTGCTTTCAATTGAATGTATTTTTTGTGTTCCCCATAGTTATATTTGGTACAGCTGTGGCAAGAAAATATTGGTATAAATTCCTTAATTGGTTACATGTTGGGGCAGATACAGTGATTTGTGTGTATATACATATATGTGTGCATATTAGACTACATATATTTATTATTCTGACAAGACTGGAATTCAGAACAAAAACTGATTGGTAATATCTAAGTATTTTTTCTGTTTTCAAAGAAAAAAGAAATTTACAACAAATGTGTCTTTTTTTTTTTAAGAAAAAGTCATTCTTGCCTATGCCTTTTGTACTTTACAGATTATGTTCTTCCTCTAGGAAGAAGATGAACTTAAAATAATAGAAATTATAAGGAAAAAAAATAAAATAATCTTGCACACATTTTTCCAACACATGCTTACATTTTTTAGCAGCTCTTATTAGGATGATGATATGGAAACTGTTCAAGAGAGAGGTTAACAATCATGTGACACATTATATTTATCATGTGGCTCAGCTCAGCAACTAATGTGATGACAGTAACATATTGCAAACTACCAGAGTCTTCTCAATGGAATGTTTCATTAAAAAAAGCAAGTTACCTGCATTTGGATTTGTTTAAATAATATATCATTCAAATATCCCAAATATTTGTTTGTTTTATGTAAAATAATTGTAAGACCTAAGCCAAATATTTAACTTTTCATATATATATTTTAACAGTACCAAGAACAAAAGGAGTCTGAACTAGCAGAACTTAATTCACTGGAACAGAAGTTTCTGTCTGCACAGCAGTGGAAAATGGAATATAGAGAACATGAAAAGGTAACCTCTCTTGCCAAAATCCCTTGTCCTTCCTTTCCTATTTCTTTAATTCATTCTGCTTTTAAACATTTCCCAAAAAAAAGCTCTACCAGGGCTTAAATTTTTTTTTAATAGATTTTGAGACAGTTGACAACATTTGCTTCAGTGGTTCCTGGATATCACAGGTCATCATTTGGAGAGAGATTGGCCAAACCTTCAGAGCTGGAAACGTGAAAATGCAGCTGAGAGTGAATGTCTGCAGTGTAGGGGGGTGGTTGAATTGTCACACGATGGTGTTACGTACCTGTAAAGTTAAATTTTAAATAGTAAGGTAGAGAAATACTGTAGTAGAACATTTCTCTTGTGTGAATCCATCTTGCAGACACATCACTCAGTAACAATAACGTGAAATTTGGTCCGTTTGGCTCCAGGTAAGGTTAAATAGACTTGTGGACAGAAGGATTTTCTCTTTGTCCTGTTTATCACTTAATCCTCTTAAAGCCTCTGCAGAACAAATTTAGAATCATAGGATAAATCATGTTAGAGAGCACTGCTGAAATTCATGTAGCTCAACCTCCTGCACAAAGCAGGGCAAACTCTGAGGTTTTTCTCAAGGTGCTCAGTTGGGTTTTGGAAATTTTAAGGTTAGACATACCACAGTATCTTTAAGCAGCCACTTTGACAGCTTTACCACTTCTTCATTTTTCTTTATATGCAATAGCCATTTTTCTTTAAATGCAATTGGCATTTCCCTGTTACAGCTTGTGATCGCTGCCAGTTGTTGTTTGTGGATGTTTCTGAAAGTGTTTCTTGGAAGGACAAACATAAGATTTTTCTGTTTTCTAAAGTAAGGGCAAAATGGAACTATTGTTTTTAAAATAAATCTTCTAATAAAATACTGGTAGGTTATGGGAAATACCGGGGTTTGTATCAGTCTGTTGTTAACAATATTTATGGCAAAAGAAATATATAATATCAAATGCTGAGTTTCCACATCGATTTCTGTACAATTTCAGTTCAGATTAACAGATATATGTACAATTTATCACAATATTTATCCTTTTTCTCAAAGAACGAGTGGTGTTATTTTTAAGGATGTGATGATGAAACTGAAGCTCTCTTTTAAGTGCAAAGATGTAAAAAAAAAAAAAAAGAAATCAGATATTTTAATTACTGAAGACTGATCAGTCTTTAACACAGGAGTTTCCAGGGCACTCAATACTCACCTACTATTGCTTTCTTAGAAGTCAGTGGAAATGCTTGTGGAAGTGCTTGGGAGTGCAATTATACAAGTGTTTTTGCTTTAAAAGATCCATTTTGCTTTGTAATGCGATCTTCTGTAGCAGTATTATTAATCTTCACAGCAAACAGTGAGGCAATGTTTCCTTAATAGCCTATTATAAGGATGAAAAAAATTACATTACAGGTGATAAATTGATCCTATGAGTCCAATGTTAGGCTTATGTTTAGCATTAAGTGGGTTTAGTCTGTCACTATTTTTTTCTTTCCACCACTTATATGAATGAACAATAATTGATTTGAAAATAAAATTATTAAAAAAACCCCCGACCCTAATCTAGGATTTCACATTCCCCCCAGAGGTTTCTGTAACAGTTCAGTTGGGGCTGATAAGGGGTAGGGAAACTCCTTTGGAGGCAGAGAAAGGAGGAATAAATATGTTGGAGTAGAGGCTCTTAAGCAGCTTTATTGCCAGTGTAGGAATTTTTGGTTCTGTAGGCATCACCTGGCCTGAGAACCATCTCCCTCTTCCCCCTGCACTGGTTCCTTGTTTATGTTCTCAGCCATTTATTCTTTCAGCCCCTCATTTGTGGCAGGTGCTGAATTAATTGCTTTTGGAGACAGACTCTACCCGTCAGGACAGAAACCACTGATAAACAAGTATAAACAGCAGGTGTTGGGTGGGCAGAAGTATCTTAACACATTAATATCAAAGTAAACCATTTTTTTGCTGGCATAGGGATAAGCCAAGTGGTGTTAGAATCCCATTTAGATGCATTTAGGTGTGAGTGTGTCACTGTAATTGTCTTTCAGACCCCCCCTTTTTTCCTGTGATATCAATAGTCGCTTGCACCTCATGCCTGCATCCTCTTTTCCTTGTTTTTTGTAGTGGGAGCATTACCTCAGCTGTGATGGAATTCCTGACCCAACTGTACCACAGCAAATCAACACTTTCATGAGCTTGTGGCGTGAAGATCAAGATGAGGATGTTCAGCTTGTGATGGAGAAGGGGGAGCAGGTGCTAAATGTAAGTGTTAAAATGGTGTATTTTGGTTTCAGCCTCCTCCCTCTAACTGTTGTCTCTTTTTTTTTTTTTTTGGGGGCTGTAACCTTCAAAACCTTGAAGCTTCTCTTCCTTTTCTATATTTTTTTTTCATTACAGACTTTTTGTTCACCCTCAAGAAGTCATTTATTGACTTTAAATGTGCATTTCAGGGATTTGAGTGCAGTGTTTCTACACGGAGCTCTAGCATCCCAACATCCATCTTCCCTTCCATTTTAAACAACCTTGAGCCCAGAGCATATAAGCTCCTGTTATAAATAAATGCTTTAGTGGACAACACCCTCATTGTGTAACACTTGAGCCAGTAAAATATCACAAAAGAGCAGGATTTCCCAGAACTGATGTTTACCAACAGGAGTTGCCAACAGTTGATGGCTCGTGAAGCAATTTTAAGCAATTGGGGCCTGCTCTGTAAATTTAGGGGTTTATTTTCATTTCAATTTAGAATTTTAGGATTTTATTTTCATTTATGCTACTTTATAGTATGACTATATATATAACTATATAACTTTATATGCTAACTTCTTCAGGAAGTTAAATGGGGTCTTCCAGAAATTAGGGTTGGAAGTTCCATGTGTAATATAGGTTTTATTGGACTGGTTTGGTTCTGAGCTACGCTTCCTATCTAGCAATTCCTGTTAGGTGCTACAACTTGCACCTTCCACGTCCTGCTTTTGTCTGTGCTAGTCCTTTTAAAGACTTTCAACTGATAATTCCTCCTGGCAAGGATTTTTCTGATAATAATTACATCAAAATGTAATTTCTCTATGTCCTTCTGCTTATTTATTTATTTGGGGTTTCGTGGTTGAGATTATTGCTACAGAAAAATAGTGGTTGCAAAAATAAACTAATTTTGGATCAAAAGGCTTCATCATATGATCAGTCCAGGTCAATAAATGATCTGTGCTTGTAAGCTAAGATTTCACAGCCCACAGGTTAAGGAATGAAGGAACTGGATCAGAGGAGTGAAGGCAGACACACTTGAGCCTGGAGTTTCCAGCACTTTGATTGTCTATTTGAAAAATGCTGTCTTAGCACAATTTCTAGAGATATAATAGAAAAAGACCGTGACTAAGATTTTTTTTAGGTGTAAAGGAAGCAAATTTGCCTCCTTTTTTATGACAGAACAAACACAGTACATTAAGGGTGGTGTCAAAACAGAGATCCTTTTCCCACACACAATGTCTTCTAGTTAATTGAGAAGTTGCAACTTCTTTTAATGGACACACCACCAAATGAGATGACAGCAAAAGAAGCAGTCCAGTACCAGGAATCTATTCTGGAATTGCAGGATCTGCTTCATCAGAAGTACAATGAAGCTACACAGCACCTGCTGAAAGTGAGTAAGATTTACTGTCTTGAAGTTGTGATATGGGGAGTGCCAAAGTCTGTGACTTTCCAAATTTAGCACTTGAGTTTCCAAATCGTGTGTGTAGCACACACCAGGCTTGGCATTCTTCAAAACTCCTGAAAATCTGAACTTTATAGGTGAAATTCTCATCATTAAGTCACTAAAGATTAAATTATGGTGAGATTTGGAGGTGTAGAAAACAAGGGGGTTGCTGTATGAAATTTATTTCCTGCTTTGCCTCACTGATTTAAATTAAAACTCATTGACTCTATAAAAAAATGCAGATGTGAAAAGCAGGTCATAAGGTTACCCCGTGCACACTTTTTAACACAAGTTCATGTGACTAAAATATTTTTTAGACTAAGATCTTGGGAAGAGTGAAGATTATTTAAACAAGAAAATGAAAATGTGCTCGGGAATCAGTTTTTGGGGTTGCATGTATAGGTAGTGATCTTGCTGTTTCAAGTATATTAATCATATATATATATAAGCATGTTTAGCAAAAGAATATTGCTAGAGGAAACAAAAAAACAGGAGAAAGAGTAAAGGAAATAGTGAACCAGTTGTATGTTCATAGCCAAAGCCCTCTGCAAATTAAGAAATGTTAAATTCTTAATTGCCTTTACTGAGTTTAGGATTAAACTCCTAATGTAATTATTTTACAGGTTTTTATATTTATTAAATGGTAAAATAATCTGTGCAATGACTCTGATAGGAGTCAATTGTTGCTTAGTAAGTATTTTTTGGGAGGTTTTTTTATTACTTGCCCTGAGGAGTATTTTTGAGGGCACGTGATTAAGGGAATAGGCAGTGCCATTGAGGGTAATAATGTAAGAACTCATATTTGGCTGACAGTATTTATGAAGTCAGAGGAAGAAAAAGAACACAGTTCAAATTTTAACAAAGAAATTTGAGTTTATAACTGTTGTGGTTTAGTATAAATACAGCACAGCTGGACTTGGTCTGGTGTATTTTCATTCTTACATGTTTTGGGTTTTTTATTTATTCAAGTGTAAATGTAATATAAATATCAAGTGATATAAATATGAAGAAAATATTATTTAATTGGCTTTTTTCTTTGTAGACAGCTAGTATGTATGAAGATTCTGAAACTGGAAATATGCAGGCAGTCATAAAGGATAAAAATGTTACTTTCTGTATTTGGGTCAATCTAAGGAAGAAAGTAAGGTACAGCACCCTTAAATTCTTAATTTGAAATGAGACCTGGCCTTGTCTACCCAAGTTGAGTAAACACCAAGAACCAATTTCTCATAATCTTTTATATATATATATATATGTATATAAATTTGTTTCTTAAAATGCTGCTGTAGAACTAGTTACTGCCAGAACAAATTTTGAAGAAAAACAATAAAACTCATGCAGAGAATTGAAATTCCTCTGGAAGTGATGTTCCTTGCTGATGCATTAAGTGTTTTTCTAAGCTATTACAGTGGCTTGCAAAGCAGTGAATGGTGCTTTGTGCTCAGTTCTCTGATAGATGATAGATTCTGGAGCCTGGGATGCTCCAGAGTGGGTTCTGAAGCTAAGATTTGATTTTTTATTAGGTTGCCATTTAACTGGTGTACTTTTCAAAACGAGATTCTTGAGCAGACTACCTATTTCCACTGCACAAAAATGAGGAATAAATTACTGAAAGGACTTTACCTTGACTCAGGACCTGTTGCTGTAAGCACCTAGAAGGCTGAGTGCTGGGCAGTGTCAGACTGACCTTCAGGAAGAGCCCGTTTGGGGTGGCATTAAAGCCTTTTGTTCAGCACAGAGGTGCACTTCAAATATTCAACCAATAATTAAAAACTACATGTTGCTTTACCAGAAGATTCTTAGAACTTGTGACCAGCTGATCTTATCCATAAATAAGAATTATTTTGATTATTTTGAAAGGTGCTGAGGCTGGTGTAACACAGCTGGTGGCTTCACCTATGTAGGATTTGCCCATTAAATTAGTTTTACCAGGAATGTACTGTATAGAAGAGCTGCCTTCTGATTGTGCCTCATTGTCACCCTGTCAAGACGTTATTTTGGCAGCTCCTGATCCCCTCAGTGCAGTGATGGCTTGGCTGGGAGGGTCTTGCAGACAGCTGTCAGTACAAGTATAGTGACATCCCCCTCTGTTTCTTAGGCAGCGCAACAAATCTCAAAAGAGATTTGAGCATCTCTGAAGAAATACAAAAATAAGTGCTGCCAATCTTACTAGGGACTGTTGGTTTTTGGGTTTTTTTTGTTTGGGTTGTTTTAATTCTTGTTCCCAGGTCCAAAACTCACGTGTTCAGTGATGCACAGCACGGCTTTGATGTTCCCAAGTCCCTGGTTCTGAACAGCGCTGCCGTTCGCATTCTGCACACTCGTTACGACCACGTGTCTCCACTCTGGCTGCAGTGTCAGGGTCTGCCAGACCTGGAAGCCTTAGAGAGCAAAGAGTTAGCTGAGCATCCAAAAGGCAATGCAGAAGAACCAGGAGAAGAGGAAAAGAAAGCCAGAGAAGAACTCAGTGTGCCTGCTGAAGAAGAAACGTGTCCTGCCGGGAGAAAGGTGGGTAAAAACCCTCAGCACGGGATATTGTACATGGCTCTTGTTGAGACACAATCACAGCTTTTTACTGTGTCCTGGGCATGAGAGCCAAATTCTTAAATGTTTTATAGAAAAAGGCAACTTGTATTAGTGCTCTCAGATCTTCTCAAGGGAATGGAAAGATGGATGAGCAAAGGCTGTCGGACAGAAGGTAGAAAGGGAGGTTTGGTGCAGTCGGCAAAGATGAGTTGGCATTTGGTTGGTGGTTTTAAGAGTAGGATCAAGCCATAGGGAACATCAGGTGCTGTTGTAGGATCACACAATCACAGAATATGCTGAGTTGGAAGGGACCCATAGGGATCATCAAGCCCAGCCCTCAGCCCTGCACAGGACCATCCCCCAGAGTCACACCCTGTGCCTGAGGGGGTCATCCAAAAGCTTCTTGAACTTTGTCGGGCTTGGTGCTGTGGCCACTTCTCTGGATATTTCTGTAACTCACTCCCATATGTACAGATGAATGGATCTTCTGAGACAAAATCCCTGCAGAAATCCAATTTTAGGAAAATTTGCAGCGGGCACAATAGGATTCAGAGTTGATGCTGACTGTGCAAGTACTTAGCTGACCCTTTGCTGTTAGAGGGCTTTTCAAATACTATTTCTGGCTGCCTGTTCTCCTCCTTGGCATTATTCCATGGAATATGTTGGCTTTAGGTATGATGGCTTTAGGCTGCTTGGGTTTGTATTCTTCCTCCTGGGTTTGGGTTTTTCACTTTGGGCATCATCTGCGGCCTGCAGGTAAATTACTTGTGTTCTCTGTCTTAAATTTCTGCAGAAATAACTGTAAAACATGAGATTTTATGCCTTCTTAGTGTGTTTAGAGCAATTTTACAGATTTCACAGAATATTCTGAGTTGGAAGGGACTCACAAGGATCATCAAGTCCACCTATTAAGTGAATGGCCCATACAAGGACCAACCCCCTCTTCATGATCTTGGTTTTTCTCCTCTTCAGTCCCCAGCACCTTTGTAGTGAATCAGTGCTTGAAATCCTACCATTCTTGGTTCCTTTTTTCTTTTTTTTTTTTTTTGTATGACAAATCTTTTGACAGTTTTCACCCATTTCTCAGCCTTTCTTTAACCTCCTTCATTTTATTTCTTCTCTTTTTCTTTCCCAAGTCTTTCTCTCAATCCAGTTTTGTGAATTTTCCTTTTGAAGGCTCCACTTCTCTCACCTTCTGTCCTTGTTGAGGAGATGTGTGTTCTTCCCACTTGCTGGCAGACACACACACAGGGCTCAGGAGGTGCCTGTGCTTCCAGATGAGTGGCTCATACCCTGAACTGCCCTATTCCTATTGCTGTGCTTCCAGAGGAGCCCTCTATGATAGGGATGAATCCGTATCTGGGTTGGAAATTTGGCTGGAAATCCAGGGTAATGTGTCTCAGCATCCTCCTGTCTGGCTCTGCCTTGAGTTCCCCCACATTCCTGTGCATAAACACACAGTGTGAGAAAGGGAATAAATATCATGGGCTACAACTGCAGGTGGGGGTTCTGGCAGTGTGTCAGGAGGGCTTTGGATTCAGCCTTGGCTTACATTCTCTTTGTGCCACCCTGGTAGCTCTACAGTCAGCATAAACATAATTTTGGAGTGCCATGCACTGCTAAAAAGGTGTCAAGTGCTTGTATGGTACTTGAGGAGCTCAAGAGGGAATTTGCTGTGGAAATGAAGTAATTACTTTATTTATACATCCAGTTCCAAATCAGAGAGCACCTTTAATCAAAACTATTTTTGCTAGCTAGGTAGAAATAATTTCTCCTAAAATCTTGACCCTGAAGCAGGATTGGTGCAGATCTTGCTGGAGGAGTGGAACTGTACCTGTATCCTTGGGCCTCCTCTTCTTTATTGTGTCTGTTTCTGACTGACGGAAAAATGTCTTTTTCCTTTTATATAGAAGAGTGTTGTCTCACTGAAAGAAACCAGCAATAACATGGAGGATGTAAATGAGACAGAGGAGGAAACTGAGAAGAAATCAGAAATCTTGGACAGATCATCACAAGGTATTTGATGTTGTTTTATGTGCAGCAGCACAGAAGTACTTATGCTAAGTATTTTATATATTAGGAAGAAATTGTTTACTGTGACAGTGGTGAGGCCCTGGCACAGGTTTCCCAGGGATGCCCCATCCCTGGAAGTGTTCAAGGCCAGACTGGATGGGGCTCTGAGCAGCCTGGTTTAGTGGAAGGTATCCCTGCCCAGGGGGTGGAACTGGATGATCTCTAAGGTCCCTTCCAACCCAGGCCATTCTGTGATACATGGAAACATTGCAATATAGATCTCTGTGTGAATGGAGCAAAGCTTATAAATATATTGATGTTTTGATAACACCTGAGGTCTGTTGACATTTCTATTAATGATTGTTAAATGCAGAGAGATAACAGGACAGGTAGGAAAATGGAGTTTCTCCCCACACTTATTTTCATTTATTTGTTATTTATATTTATGTTCATGTGCATGTTTATTAAGTTTATGTAGATATATCTATTATTATATATATATATATATATATATACATATGTTTATGGGTGAGACATACAATCTGTATGAATCTACTAGGCTGTCTGGTGAGATTGACTTTCTCAGAAAAAAAATGATTCAAATGCATATAATGGTAGGCATTTGAGTGGTGTGGAGCATTACTGAGTGTTACTGAAGTGTGTGCCTAAAGCAGGATTCATGCTCATACACTTTCTTAAAACAGGGCCTAATTCTAGGCCATAAAACAGTTTATCTGTCCCACATAAGTTACAAATGTCTTCAGGGTTGTGGTGTCATTGTCTGGTTTAATAAGTGAGTTTTCTTGTAGTACTGACTGAAATAAAACAACTGCAAACTATTAGTGTAACTTAACTTTACAGCCTTTTCCTTGTTTAAAGAAACCAAACCCCACACCACAACATTTTCTGCTGAGCACAGTCCAAGGAACCAATTGTCAGACTAGACCCTGAAGACCACTCAAGCAAGGTTTTCCAGAGAATATAAAGGATTTAGGCTTCATTTGGAGGAATTTGCTATGTTGTTTCCATAAGGCTTTGAAAATCCCTGCTTTTCAGAATAGACTTGAAAGGATATTCAATTATCACAAACTCAGTGAAAACAGGGAGCCACATAAACCAAGAGTTAAAAACCAGGAATGCAATAACAGGGGAAAGAGGGAGAACTCCTGCAGTTCTCTGGGTTTAACCTTATTATACCATTCTTAGGAAGTTAAATTAAACTTGGGACAATGAATAGTTTTGTTTAGAAGACACTTAATATTTTTGTATTGTTATCTTTAAAAAGCAAGTTCAAGTGCAAACTACCACTGTGGCTGGTAGTAAAACGGTGTTTTACCTCTTGTGAATTTTTTGCTCAGAATAACTGCAAAAGGACATTATGGTGGTGTGTGAATACAGTATAATAAAACCTCTGCATAATGCAACTAAATCTGACATAAAAATTAACACCGTTTTCACTTTTTTTTTTAAGTTTCAAGACCATTTATATAGATAGTTGTCATTTTTTTATGATCTCACTCTCTCAAGGCAAATTTCATAACACTTACAGTAGCTGTTTTTACAGTGTTGAACACTTTTTTTCCTGATCCCTGTCAACAGTAACTTGTCTCTCCTCCTGTAGCATCCCATGTGATGTTTTATGTGGGCTTGTTTGGTTTTGTTTTTTTTTTAAAGAAAATATTTCGAGCCATTTTTGTCCACGGCACTGATACCTTTTAATAACATTTTGCAATTAATTAAACCTTCAATTCAAACATGTATGTAATATGTAGGTAATTATGCATAGAAAAATATGAATTATCTTTGCTATCTGAAAATTGTGTTTCATGGTAAGTCTCTCCTGCTGTTCATAATTATCATGTCTTTTGCCTTCAGCAGGTGACCTTTTGGGGCTTTATAGTATTTGTCGTGAAACGAGTGTTTTAAGGTCACTCAAAAAAATCACAGTAAAGGTGAATTTTTTTAACCTCATTTCTTTTTATATCAATACAGTCTTACTAAACCTGTCCAGAATCTACTGGGAAATTCTTCTGTGGTTAATGATGAGACTTGTTTTGTCAGTAAAATCCTTGTACCTACGTAAACCCTTTTGAACTGGCTGCAGATTCAGAGCAGAGAGTAATCTGTTAAAAAGCTCAGTTCCAAGACAAGAAGAGCTTTTCACTGCCCAGCTCTCTTTTTCCCCCCCATTTCATTTATTTGTTAAAAGCTCTGTGGAACACCAGCAGGTGGGGCTGAAACGCTGCCGAGTGTGAAGCACTCCAAGTGAAAAATAAACAGAGGTGGGAAAGTTCAGTGTCTCAGTTTGAGCACCATGTGGTTTGGTTATTTTTTTAGAAGGGGATCCACTGGCGCAGGAAGAGACAAGAGACAAAGAAGAGGCGGCAGCAGCTGCAAACTTTGTTGATTTGCAGCGGTTCATGCCGGTGGGTGGTGTGTTCCACATCGATGCCCTGCAGCTCCCACCTCAGGTCATGGAAGTCAATGACTGGACCATGGTGGAGGTGAGGGAGGGAGGGGATTACACCCTTTGCAGGCCTCTTCCCTGTCACCCCTGGAAAGCTGCTCCTCAGCTGTGTCCCCACTCTGCGTCCCACACGTCCGCGATTTCTCCGACAGAAAATGTAAGGGCCAAGTTTATCAAATAATTTTCCAGTTACATACAGTTGGCCAACTTTTGGAGCAGCTGAGGGCACCTGTGTGGTCGCTGTGTGCTCAGTCAGTGGCTCATCTGCATGGTCAGCACAGATCCACGTGCAGGAAAACGCCCTTGGCCACAGTAAAAGCAAACAGAAGTCCTTAGTTTTTCCTGTGAGAAAGCAGGCTGGTAACAAAGTCACTGCATGTTCACTGCAGGCTCTGCAAGATAGTTGGGAGTTGTAGTAACTGTGCTCTAGTTTCCCACTGCTGGAGCCTGGTGCAGTGCTACTAACATCAGACATTTGTCTGTGAAGCTGAAAGCCTTTAATAAGCAAAATTCCCACTCAAACTACGGAAGCAGGACGGGGTAGATCAAGAGTCCGGGCTCCTCATTCCCAGCCACACACACATAGGACCTCTCCTTCCCTTGGGCACCGTGTGGACAGAGCAGAATTAGACCTGCTTTTGTCTCTCAGGTGCTCTTGGTTTTTTTACAGTGTGGATCTGTTAAAAAAGGACTGTGCCCACTGTGTGGCACTGCCTTAAGGGACTTAAGGGAAAAAAAAACCCTAGGCTGCTGCATTTTCTAATAAAAATGTTATGTGTCCTTTTCCCATCTTGCCAAAGTTAGTTGATGTTGGATTGGAGGTGTATCCATATTCCCCAGAAGAGGCTGAGGATGCCACAGAATCAATAATACAAATAACCCTCGGGCTGCCTGACAGTGTGGTGTATTTTGACAGTCCTGTGGTAGCCCGATGGGATCCTGAAGGTAGGAACTTAGAGCATAGATTTGTTTTAAGTTTGAATAATGAAATTTATACCTGAGTTTTACTATTGTCAATTCAGAGCCCAGAAATAACTTGGGGACTTCAATGTTAATTTAGTTGTTTTGTTTTGGGTTGTTTTTTTATTCTGTTTTGCTTCTGCACCCTATCTAAGGATGGATTGCTTTGTTGAGGCTTTTTACTGTAGCTTTTTAATATAAATGGAAAAAAAAAAAAACCACAGCATTTAATGGGCAGCAGTATAAGTTTTGCTGAGGTAAGTCCACATTGAGCCAAACTAGCTCCTAACTACATATGTTAATATTGTTACAATATGAAATTTATATGTTAAAAACCAACTGTGATATTCTAGTTATTAGATAGATACAATGTACCTTTGCTTCACATTGATGAAAGAGAGTAGAACCTATTAAAGCATTTAGATGTTTTAAGTTACTCTCAAAGATGATCTTTTGGGCTGCTGTTTAAAAGGTAAGAAATGACAGTTACATTAGTGCTATATTTTCTTTTCTTTTGAAATTGAGAAGCTTTCCTGTCAAAATTAGCCCAATCTTGGACTTAAAGACAATTAAAATAAGGGGAGTTTTTACCTTAAATTAATTATCTTTATTTTGTGGCTGGTATTTTAACTGTGAGTGAATAGTAGTTAACCTGGGGTATCTTTACCAATTCTTCCCCAGCACATATCACTAGCAGAAGCTTTCCATGTCCATCTTTGTATTTTTACATCCTTTCTGTACAGCCCAACAGTGGAGAACTGATGGCATCAGCAACATAAAGTATGAAGCACAAGAAAAGAGCATCACCTTTGTGATGGGTGGCTTTTATACAGTAGCACTTCTCCAGGATGCTCATCTCAACATGCCATATAAAGCATGGGAATTACAACCTACTGGGGTGGATGAAGCACTCCTTGTAGTTACTACAGACTTGGCAACAATTCAGATACAAATTAAGGTAATGTAAATAGTTTTTTTAATCAAACATTGGTAGTTTAAAAAAAAAAAAAAGGCAAACCATAATTATTATAGTGTCCTTCACTAAGAATTTTAGATGTTGCCACAAGACCAGTTAAAAAAAAAAAGCAAACCATAATTATTATAGTGTCCTTCACTAAGAATTTTAGATGTTGCCACAAGACCAGTTAAAAAAAAAAAGCAAACCATAATTATTATAGTGTCCTTCACTAAGAATTTTAGATGTTGCCACAAGACCAGTTTGAATCTCTCTGTGCCAGTGAAAATGAGGGAGGATCTCTTCCTTTCCAAGCACTGTCCCGGTTATTTAAATTTCAGTTATTTTCTGTGAGCTGGTCAGAAGGAAAAATATGCATGATTGCTCTGCAAAGTTCTAATAAATGCTTTGATATGGATTCTGCCTTGCTGTAATCAAGACTTTCAGCAGCTAGAGACTTGAAAACTATTCCTTTTTTCTCCCAGCTATATCAAGAGAAAGAAAAGCATTTCAAACAGCCTACTATTAATGCTACTTGCTCCTTCTAAAGGTTCAAGTTACAGGTGATTGTCCATCTGTTCATTAATATATAAATCATGATTTGAAAAAAGCATGAAAAAAGTACAGCTGTGTAGTTTCTGAATTCCTACAGAAAAGTGGCTTTCCTCAGGACATGTAAGTGAAATTCCAAGCCCAGAGTAGCAGATAATGTATGTAACTCCCAGAACAGCAAAGATGTTACTGTTTAATGCCTAAAGCAGTGAATGACTTCCATGCCCACTAAGTTGTTTTCACTGCTTTGTACAACAGGGTAATCAGTGTATGTTGTCTCCAGTAGTGGTGGAGGAGAAGGATGTGCTTTCCCACATCACAGGAAAATGGATGAGTCCACTTGCCCTCAGAGCAGCTTTGAAAAAAGCTGGTGTGAACATTTTCCCAGGAGAGTATTCTCACAACTATGTCCCTGTGACCAGGAAGGTGAGTACAGGAGTGAATGGTTTTTTCCACCCATTTTTCACTTGCTTTTCACCCTTCTTGCATGAAGACCTGCAGTCCAGAATATACATGTGTGCTGCCAGCTGAGCCAGTGGGTTCTGGTTGGTTAAAGCAAGCTTTTCCTTACATTTGTATAACACAGTCAGTGCCTTTCCCAGAGATAAAAAACAAAACACCTTGTATTTTTGCATTCCAGGCTGCCCTGGCAGAAGTTAAGGCCTGTCAACAGATGGCTCTGGTTGCACCTGCATTTGCTTTTGCATCAAGCAGGTGGAATGGAGCAGCAGGTCCAGAGCACGTAGTGTTCAAGGTTTGTGGATTTAGTTTAATTTCATTTACTCCCTGCTGCAAAGGGAGGAATAAGCGACTTAAGCACTGATTTGTTTCCCCCTGTAAATTAAAACGTGGTTAAAGCTTCTCCCAGACAGGCAGATAGAGAACACACCATAATGTTGAATCCTTCAGCAGCTCTCCCCTTTAAGTTAAATGCATGTGACACAAAAATATTTAGCCTAGTATTTGGTCTCAGGAATAAAAACTAAAATAAATTATGCCTGTTGCACCTAGCTAGGCTAGGAGTCAGGAACAGCAGCTGGAGCACCCAAACCTTGGAGTTTAGAGGCAAAAACTTCCATCTTTAGATGGAAGATTTCAGTGTTAATACAGCACCTGGTGCACAGGCTCTTAGGCACAGAGAGCTAATATTAATATTGGTTTAGGGGGGTTGTTTCTGTGTTATACTCACAAGAATTTACAACTTCACACCAGAATTTATCCTCTGTCAGTGGCACAGGCTCTCTTACAGCACATTTTTTCTTGCAATAGGTAAGGGAGCATCTTGAAGCAGATTCTGTCCAAGACAACAACTGGTCTCTTTACATGTTTAATGGTCAGAAAGCACAAAAGCTCAAAATCACTGAAACCAGTGAAGCTTTTTCAGAAGAGGTAGAAGAAGATTCTGAATTTCACTCCACACTCTACCATCTGCTTAAGGATTTTGCCAGCAAAGCAGCAATGGATAAAGTGGAAGGAGCCAGCTGCCTGTTTATGGATGTTGTGTATCAGCTACTCCTTACTACCAGGGTTTTAACATACTCTTAAATACTGTGTGTTTTCCTTCAAAACTTTATTATCAAAAGTTCTCAATAAAGTTACAGTTCAAGTCTAGAACCCTATTCTATTCAACTCATTGAAACAGCTCCAATGACTCAAATGCAAACAATTTTCTCTTAGTTCTGTTCAGGTTTACAGTTTGAAAGTAGCTAACAATAAAAACGACTAAGTGGTCCTAGCCACAAGAGAATAATGAACTTACTTTGCTTGAACAGAGACCCTTTCAGCTACTTGTAAAGATGACTTTTGTCAGAATAGAGGGAAAAAAAAAATATATATACACACTTTCATTTCAAGTCATGCTTTAGAGAAAGAAAAAAAAAAATAAAAAATCAATCTCCCAAAAAATACCCACAACCCAACAAAACAAATCCAAACACGTGACCTTAAATAAACTATCTCAGCTTCTTAGAAAGTACTTGGAAGTACAACTACAGAAGTCAGAACCTTGGTTATACTGGGGGGGGCCCGTTGTGTCGCAGTCTTATGTAGGGCCACAGCAGCTGCTGTAGTGATGTCCAGGAGTCCCCAGTTCCTACAGGTGCTGCATCTGCGGGTCTGTGAAGGGACAGCCCCGTGAGGAAGCTCATGAGGGCAGCCAGGAGCACCAGGATGGAGACAGAGACCCAGAGGGTTTTGTTGGCATTGGAAAAGGAAGCCTTGAAGTCGGACACCCACAATGACATCAAGTTGTACCTGTGCAGGAGAACAAGGCAGAGCAGTTTTCCTTCACAACTTGGAAGCTCTTCCCACCTCACCTCAAAAAGCCCCTCAATTAGATCCCACCAACATAGAGATCTTTATCGATAAAGTGACAAGGTTGGTGCTCCAGGTTGTGTTCTGGGTTTAAAATGCAGTCCTCATGAAAGGAAGTTTCGGGTGGCTCACCCAGCTTACAAGTCCACCCATGTTCCTGGACACACTCTTCTGAGGAGGATTCACAAAAGCTGCCTTGCAAGATCATCAAGAAATCGTGCTTACGGAAAGCACTAAAAGTTCTGGCCTTCTGCTGTTTTCTGTGGCTCTGGTGCCTTCCCCTGAGGTTAGGAGAAAAGTCTTACCCTCCCTGAATATCCAAATCCTAGACTTCTCATGACAGTGGGTACCTCCATCCTTTATGGAACAATAGAGAATAATATATATTTGTCCTTGCTGTCACACACCAGCATAATTGTCTTGTCTCTCCCTTGATCACAAATGCATCCAGGGAAGGTTTAACATTCTGTGTTCATATGGAATAAATGGTTTTATTATCCCCTGCAGAGGCAACAAGCCCCCTTTTCTGTAGGGCAGGGGCTTCCAAGGGATACATGGACAGCACTCTCTTCCTTGACTTGAGGTATTCAGAGGCATTAGCTGGGATAGTCTGGAGTTAGTCTGGATAACCACTTGTGTCATCCTTAGTCATTTTTACAAGATTACATGCTAGCATTTCCAAGTAGCTGAGCTGCAACAGCTCCAAGAGTAACCAAAAGAAGTCAGATTATAGCATGAGGCTTCTCTTTCCCTCAGCATTTAGGATTAGGAATGAATTCCTGGAGGGGTGAGTCTGTGGCACCCAAGATTACTTCCTCACAGTTGGTTTAAGTGAGTATTAACAACACAACCACAGCTTCAGCTTTGCTTCCCTCTTGCACACAAACATTACTTTACCTCATGAAAAAACAAACAAACAAACTTACACTGACTCCAGCATCCATTTTGATGAATATTTTCCTTTCTCAGAGACACTTTCTTTCCTGGTGGGTTGTTCCTGTACTTCAGCAGGGGACTCTGACTGCTCATTTCTGTAGGCAAGAACCAACAGCCCCAGAGCTTTGCCATCAAGCCAAATTCACAATAGCTGGATTTTATAGCCCTGATCAAAGAGTTCATTAAAAACCAACCAACCCACCCTGCTCACACATCCCTGAGGAGGTTGCTGTTGGACTTACTTTGGTGCAAAGTGCTCCTCTTCATACTCTGCCCAGGAGTAGGTGCTGAGGAATCGCTGCAGCGAAGGACGCTTCTCGTTTTGCTTCACCCCTAGTTTCCCCCTGGCACATTTTAAACAAATTTGCCTGAATTTCCCCAGGAAATAGCAGGAAATTAGAAATTTAGCAGCCTGCTACTCATTTAGGTAGGCCTTAGACAAATAACTTTCAAAACTAGTTGCCTGAAATTACCATTATTGGAAAAAATACCCAAACCCAAACAAACAAAACCACAGATCCATCAATGGCTGATACTTAGAGTTTACACTTTAGTTGAGGTATTTTTTTAAAAAAGTTTCCAATGCTTAATAAAAAAATAAAATAGATAAAATAAATAAAAAAGAGCAGCTGTAACATTTAGTCCTGAAGGCTCATTTACCTGTTGTAGCACCTAAAACTAATGTGAAAGGCCTAGCATAAACATTGTTATACTTGAGATGCCCCATAAGCTGTTTACTACAGGCACAGTTGGAGTTGAAAAAAAAACATTTCACCCTTTTCAGAGGCAAGCCCAAAGGAGTTTACCAGCTGCTTGATCTCCTGTTGAACCTCTCGCTCCGTTCGTCTCCGTCGGGGTCGTGGAGTTGGGCCTGGAGAAGAAATTTGGCACATTCACTGCACTGTCATTCTCACACTTCAGCCCAACCAGTTTTGAGAAGATCAAGCACCTCCCTACCCCTTTGGGAACCCCCCTACTTACCAGTGGCAACCCAATCCCTGCATTCCCAGCACTCCTGGGCACTGTTGCAATGCTAACTCTCCGCAGGGCTGACGATGGCTACACAAATAAGAGGCATTACTGGCTCTTATCAAGGAACCATTGGATTACTCACTGAGCACATAGAACACCATCTGTTTTTATACAGACTGTATTATAAAAAATAGGTGTTGATTCTTGGCTTGACGTGACACACAAAGAACCAAATCACAAGTGCAGGCAAAAATCATTCTTTAAAGCATCATTAAGTTTTTAGCACCTGAGTGGGGCTAAAGCTAACCAGCTCAGCTGAGTAACCACTCAGCTCCCAGCAAAATAGCAAAACTGAATGTGTCTAAATTCCCCTAATCCTCCTCACAGGAATTCCTATAATCAATTTAAATCACTCTCATCTATTTTTTTTTCATATTTCTGTGCTAAACTTTTTTTAACCCCAATGAGAGAACCACAAGTGAACAGTATTTCTTAACCACTGAGAGCCCGACTATGTCATCTTCTGTGTGTGACTTAGAAGGTTGGTGGGATGTCTGAAAAGTAGATCCTCATGTTTGATGACATCAACCCATATTTGTGACAGAAAGCCACCAAGCCAAGCATGTAGCAGAGCACCAGCACATGACAAAGCAAAGGAAGACACACGTACACAACACTTAAAAACTTGACATTTCATGTAATGCTGTACCTTAAAGTTAAAAGGACTTGGTAGCTTTTTATTTGTAGATTCATCTGTGAAGAGATCAAACATCAGAACAAGCTTACAGGAACACAGTTTCGGCTCTACTTTCAGCTAAAGGTCTGACTTTTTGTAGTGTTTCTTTAATCAAAGAGTGTATGAGAGCACTCTCAGAAAGCAGAAATGAGAACTCAGGAAAAAGCTTTCTAATTCATTAAATAAGTTCTTAATATCCACACATTGCACATCCTCTGCAAGCATCAATTTCTGTCACTATCATCAAATATATTCTATTATCAAGGCAGTGTCCTGTTACAGGACTATATTTTACAGTCAGAACAGAATAGCCTGTGATTCAGAAGGCTCCTGCCAGGATTTTACTGGTGTGTGAGACTGCCCTTTTGGTTTTTAAAAAGACACATCCTATTTCTCAGAAGAATTTAATACTTCTCTGGCAAATCCACAAGTGAACAGCATCATGTGAAAACCTGACTGCTCTGCCACCTGCTTAGAGGGGGAAATTAGCCCCCCTTGCTCTTAAGGAGTCTGTAATTCGTGTTTAGAGAAGGGCAGGAAGTATCTGTAGAGAGCAGCCAAAGCTCAGTTACCTAGAAATAGCTCCTGCAAATGCTCCAGTGTGAACCAGCACCCAAATTTACTGCTCACAAGGAATAAGATTGTCACCAACACATGCAATGCACTTTTCTGAAAGCCAGAATGTTCCTGTGTACTTGCAGTGGTCCCACACAGACACTCCAAGATCCATCACAGTTTACAAGTCTAATTTCAGGGAGTTGTTTTTAATACCACCAACAAATTGCTATTTCCCCTTCATCTATGCTTCACATAAAAGGGTCCCTCTGGCAGGTGCTAGAAAGGGTTTTTTCCAGTTACCTCTGTCTCCCAGGGAACTGAAGGATCTCTCGTTCTGGAGCAGGACCTGTTTCAGCTCCTCGAGCTCCGCGTGTTCTTTCGCGTACATGCGCTTCAGGTTTTCCACATGTTGGATCATTACTTCCACAGCCTTGCTGACCCGGCTCTCCTGACAGGGCAAGGGCAACAGCAGGGGGAAAAGGAAACAACTCAGAGGAAGTGCATCATGTTTAGAAATTTCCCTCCTTCAGCCCCTGCTCTCATGTTGTATCACCACGAAGCAGCAGCCTCCCGTTTTTGTCCACCCTTTCTAAGTTTCACAACCACCCGTGTCCCAAAACATGCCCAGGTTTCATTTCTCCACTGATTACTCTTATCCTAAAATAAATAATGAAGTCTTCAGTTTTCCAAGCTCTTACAACTCCTCCTCATCTCTTTCTCTGATCTGCAGTCTCAGTTGCCACCACGCATTTGCTGGTATTGCCAAGTTGTGTTTTCATGCTGCTCTGTGGCATTACTCACAATTACACCCAGCATTTGAGCAGGTCTTTGCACATTTCCATACATTTAGCTCATTAGCTGCCCTTTCCATAAGGCACAGAAAGATCATTAGAGCTTCAAGACTATTGTTGTCAAATTGTTTTCTCGTGCTTGCTATTATGTATATCCCACTGCTGTAAAAAGTCTTTTTTAAATTATTTTTGTTTGGTTTTTCTTTTAAATCAGGACCTTATTTCTTTTTGCACTATATATATTGCACTATATATATATATTTCTTTTTATACTATATACACCAGATTCCCAAATCCAGTTCTGGAACCAGAAGCCCAGCAAACAGATGTGACCACCCCTTTACATGTAGAAGCTTTTAACTTAGTACAAAATACTTTTACACAGAAATGGTTACCTGATTAATAGCTCCCAACATCTCTGCTCTGCTGGCCACTCGGGCTGCATACTGGCTGAGGAACTGCAAGCTTTTCTGCAGCTTCTTAATGATCTCCTGTGCTTGGTTGTCTTCTTCACACAAAGGAACTAAAGCCTGAGAGGCACATTGGTAAGAAAATAGGTGTGAGTTATCAACAGAGAATGAAGGGTGAACCCAGCTGAGGGTTCTGAGGAGTTGTGTTTGGGTCTACACAGCCACAAGATCAGCATCCAACATCTTCAACCAGCGTAACTTGGATACAGAACTTCAGTGGGCAGAGACCTCTGCTTATCTAGCACAAAACCAGCTGAAGACAGGGGTTCAGGTCAGATGTTTGTGCTACAGAAAAATTCCCTGTTGCCTGAGCACACAAACCACTCAGATGAAGGTTACCCCTTATAATCTCTCATATTTCAACTGCGCTGCTCAAGAACTTCATCCAGATTAGTTTATAATATATCACACACACCCTTAAAAGAGCTGTTTCAAGAGAGGCACTTTCACAGCTGTTCACCCCATCCACCCTGCCAATACTAACCTCCAACATCTTTACAGCATTTGTGATCTCCTTTTTCAAGTTTTCTTCAGCCAAGTCTCGTGACCTTTCTTCAAGCTTCACCCTCTTGTCCAAGGTAAACAAGTCACATTTAAAACCTAAAGACAACTTCAGAAATTCAGCCTGTTGGGGGAGAGAAGATTTCAGAATAATCCAAGTGATGCAGAAGCTTTTTAAGTAGACTTGGACACTGACATGACATTTGGGACTATACCCCAAGAACAAAGTTATAGAAAAGGTACAGAAGGGTAAGTGAACATGGCCTGCTTCCCCAGAGCAAGCCTTCCCATCTGTAGTGATGGGGGGAACATTCTGCAGCCAGAATAGGTGACATCCTGGCAGCACAGAGTGTGCCATCTGTGCCTTTTGACATAACTCTCTAAAATCAGCTCATTCTGCTTGGGAGGTGGTCACAGCTACGCTCCTTTAAGCTTGCAAACAAATGTTACAATGGTGCCTATGTTCAGTTTTACAGATTTCCACCTTTTTCCCATCCCTTGCAAAATTTCCGTTAGGTTTGAAAAGGCAGATTTCAGAAGGTAACATGTAGAAATATATCCAATTTAAGCTGCTCAACATCATTCTTTTACTTAGGACAAGATATTAATCATGGCTTCTCTACCAGATCTTTCTGTTGTACACAATACTTCAGGATACAAGCAGTTGAGACTTACCTCCACTTCCTTCTCACTAGGGGATTCACTGTAGGATAAGAAGAAGAATCATGTAACACACTGCAGCTTTAAATTCATACCTGCAGCTGATCACTCAAAGTCAAAACACTTACGGCTCGTTTTGCTTTGTCTTATCTCCTTTAATGCCACCTGCAGTGGGTGAACTCCCTGACAAGAGACAAAAAAACCAAAAATCTTTCAGGTAAAACTGAAAAAACAGCCTCCCCAAACCAACCTGTGAAAGTCTTTTAAGCTTCAACAGAAGCCACTGTGGAAGATTTCCAGTGTTCAGCTCTTGCCAATAAAAGCAACTCAGAGTATTTTGGGTGTGAGACAGCACAGCTCTGCCACTTGTACAAAGCCCCAGAAGTTACTTGTTTAGGTGGCTTCAACTGGCATCTTATTAGCACAGAAATGGTTAATTAAATGTTTTGGCTTCAGGATGTTACATGACACACTACATCAGTAGCTTTTAGTGAGCTCCAAGGGCAAGAGGTGAGGGCACTAAAAGAGCAGAGATGTCTAAGTAAAAACAACATCCTGCTTGTCTATGTTGCACCTAGCATAAAGATGCTGCTTTACAAATCTTTGGGGAGAACAGGTGTGCCAGAACTGTTTTTCAAACATCCCAACTCCTTTGCAGCTCCTAAGAATTTTTCCCTGCTGTCTAGAGGAACACGGAGCTGGTTAGATAAGTATCTGTAGCAATCAGATTTTGCATGACACCACTGTCCTTCTCTGCATTGCTAACCCATTTTGGTCTCTAACTGCAGCTACTACTCCTTAAAACAAAACCCTCTTGTAATATTCAGTGTGGGACAGGCAGCTTTCTGCCCCTCTCTATTTGTATTAAGTCAGGTGACCAAGACTTGCACTCCAGTGAGTGATGTGAACGTGTTCAGCAAGAACCTCTTACCTTTCCTGCTGGGAACCACGGCTGGTGCTTCCTCACCCCACTCTTTGTTATTTTTCTTTTCCTGGTCCCCCTCCTAAAGGCACAGCAGAATAATTACAGCAAGGGAGCAGCCACAACCCCTCTGGAGGAGGCCTGTCCCCTCCTTTGTCACTGCTCAGCCAGGCCAGTTTGGTGTCTCACTGTCACCAGGACTCTTACCGGGTCTTGCTTTAAAACACTTTGAAGTGCAGGTCTGTGTTCCTCCATCACTGGGCAGAATTCCTGCTTGATGGGTCCTGTGGAAAAACATTGCCAAAAGTCAAATATAATGATAAAAAAACCCCACCAAGCTTCCAACACCCACCATATGAGCCATGGGCCAACAGGGCTAAAAGAAACCACAGCAAACATCACGAGAGGCCACTAAGAAGGAGAGGCAGCAGCGAAAAAACACTATAAAGACATACAGAAAGAAGTGTGATAATTTTGTTTGGCTTGGAAAAAATCCCAATAAGTAGTGTTATATGTCTAGAGCTGAGAATATTATTCCTGGTTGTACTTGCTGTAATTGAAGTTGCAAAAGTTATAATAATATTTCCTTGGATAATTTTATTATATTGAGGGTTTGTTATTTGTTTGTTATTGTTTATTATTTGTTGGGGGGTGTTGTTTGGTTTGCTCTTTAAAGAGACAGATTACAGTTACTTTTTATTTTGAATTCTATAGGCACAGAAATATTTTTTTTGAAAAGTCCCATGTACAAAGCAACAGGACAAATTACAAGTATCTGTAATTCTCTTCTTTCACATTTTGGAATATCAGATGATATTAAGAAATAGACGCTGATTCAGCTGCTATTACTGAGGAACTTGAGCACAACCAGGTCATGAAATGCACAATTTGCATACAAGTTGTTGTATTCCAGGTGTCCATAAACTCTGAACCTGCTCTGCCTTCGTACCCAAAAAGTGAACCAGCAGGGTGCTGACAGAGCCAACAAAATAACTCTTTTTCCCAGAAGCTGAGTGGTAACAAACTGGTAAATTCAGTTGATGATGCCAGTTCAAAAGCAACACAAACTTTCAAGTGCCACAATTCAGAAAAGCTTTAAAGCAGGCAAAAAATAACCTTGACAGTTACTAGAGATATTTAAAACAAAAGTATTTAGGAAACTGAAGAAAGTCAGAGTCACACTAAATTTCTTGTGCAGCAGTACCTCCGGTAGCTTTAAGAATATCTAGAATTTTTTTTTCTTTTCTGTTTATGTAGTCACACACAGAGACAGATTTGAGCTGAAGAAATGGCACAGGGAAAAACAAACAAACAAAAAGAAAAAAACAAACAAACCAAAAACAAACAAACAAACCAAAACAAACACACACACACAAAAAAACACCAAAAAAAACACCACCACCAAAACTCCAGTCAGGGGGATGAACATGAACAAACACCTCTGCTCAGTATTCTGTCCCTACTAGTTTCTGCAGCAGCCAAGCCCTCTAGAAGACATAGTATGGTACTAGCAAAGCCCACAAGTGGAGATTCCTCAATACTAATAGTAGAAACACTTAAATTGATTCTCACACTTTAAAGCTGCTGGGACTCTTTCTGATCTGTTCTGCATATCTGTTTCCTCCCTGCCAAAGACACCTGGGCCACATATGAAGATTAACAGTAGAGGCAAATTAGTAGAAAGAAAACACTTTTAAGTGAGGGGACTGAACTACAGTTCAGGAAGATAACACAAAGAATGAAACAAAACCAAACAGGAAGCCATAAAGTCTTACATTTAGGTAAAGATTAAAAAATGGTTACAAACAAGCACACACAGGTATTTTGTGCTGCTTATTCAGATCCGCTTTTATAAAAATAACTTAAATACACTCTGTACACCTACTCAAGTTTGGGTTTGCTTTTATAGCTTTTAAGTGGAAGAAGCACCACCAGATGTGGTAAGAATAATTCTTCTGGGTGTCTATGGCTATAGCAAAAGACAGAATCATACACAAAGGCCTTTATCCTCATCTCTCGATCCAGCCCAGCTTCTTGCACACTGAGCAACAGTTTTGGAAGAGAGGAAAAAGTGTTATTTGGTCTAATGGTGGAACTAAGCTCTCTAAAAACCATGAAAACACTCTCTCCCCTCCCAAAATTACCTGGGGTTTAGTACCAGTGCAATGCTTTGCCAGCTAAGCAACCATCACTGAGCTGTTCCATGTTTACTTGCAGTGCTGCAGCCCACCAGCCTCCTGTGAGCACGTGAAGCCTCATTCCCACTCAGAGTTTCAGGGAGGGCTGGGGGGCACTTGCAGGTGACAATATTTGCAAAAAACCCAGAAATTCACAAGTTGTTCTTACTCAGCTTCCTCACTTCAAAAGGTGTGCTGGAAGCAAACCCCTGGGTGAGTGCCAGCAGTCACTGTACCTGACACGGGACCAGCTGGATCCTTGTCACTGTTTTTCTCCGTTGCCGCGGGAGCTGGCACATCGTCCTCTCCCTCACGTAAGCCCTGGGGTGATTTCTCCTCCATGACAAGGCAGCCTGCGGTACCAGGCAGAAGACACAGCCCTTACATCTCAGTAAATGCACAGACTTCAGCACATCCAAGACTCCCAGTGCAGACCTTTGCCCCTCTGAGCCCCAGGGGAAGGACTCACCCGTCACCGGTGCCGCGCTTTCCACCGAGGACGCAAGAACGTCTCGGGCTGAAGTGAGGTGGTCACTGCCAAAGCAAAACTCTTTCAGATACTCATGCACATTATACAATCTCCATAAAGGCTTTTAAATTTTGCACAGGACCTGACCTGGATGGGATGAGACTGGCTGGTAGCGTTGCCTCTGCACAGTCAAGCTTCAGGGAGAGAGAGAAGAGTTAGTGCCAGGGAGAGGGTTGCCATGCCAGTATCAAATTTCTGTGTCAAAGCTTCAATAATTGCCCCAGCTGGGCCTAAATTATTTCAGCAGTGAAGAACTAGATGGGAAATGCCCACAGATCCACCCTCTGTTCTAAAGCCACCCATAGATAGAGTGAGTAGTGTAGCACATTATCCTTACTAGGAGTGATCACTACATTTCTTCAGAACTCTTATCTCAGGAATATCGTACTTAGAGATTGTATTTGGGTTCCTGACTTCATGGTTTGCTTCTTATGCACGTTTTCAAACGTCCAAGGCACATGTTACTGCACCACTGTTCCACCCTAGTGTTGTGTATCAAGAGATATCAATTTTGAAGGTCTTGACCTCAAACCCTACAAAGTGAGGTGCACAGAGCTTCACTTGGTTATGGGTACCAGACTCATTTAGGTAAATAAAAGTTTTAATAGTAACAGCATGACCAAGTTCAGAACACAGAAAACTTGCATGTTGTGTTGCACATTTCAGTGTCTCTCTTTAAATGACTCCAGTTTTACAATATTAAACACATAAAAGTTATCCAGCCCCTTCAGAGGGCCCTGGGCCTCCTCCTCGGTGTGCAAACAGCAAAAAGCAGTTAAATGTGGGTACACAGTTTTTCCTCATGTTCCTTTAAGCTGCTCCCATGTGGTTCTGGACTCGAGTCTTATCACATCACAGACAAAACCAATATCCTGTTTGGTCTTTTAATGTATCGAGGGAGGAACCGTAGGGGTACCATCCCTCTACTTCATTTTATCCTGGATAAGTCCAGCTTGTTAAAAACTCCACATCGTTAAAATAATTTGTCTTACAGATGAAAATACAGGGTGAAACTGAGGTTTAAAGGTTTGAGCTGGTAATGAGTTGTGATGAACTGCACCCACTGTTGAAGAGGAGTGCTGAATACACTTAAAAAAAATAAATAAAACAAACAACCCAAAACCTCTCTCCAAGCAGAGAAGGTGTGAGGCCAGGCTAGTCCCCTGTACAGCAAGTCCAAGAGCACTGTTGAATTCTGTGTGGGGAGCCAACAGAAAAACCATGTTTTGGTATCATTCCTGCCCCCTAAAACATCCTAATAGGGCCCAAGAAACCCAGCAAAGTAGAACAGGAAGAGTCCAAGGTCCCTGGTCACTTCTGAGAGCAACCAACTACTCCCAGCATCAGTAAGTGCCTTCTCTCCCCTCCTCACTCCCCCACTATTAGAGCCTTGCTCCAGCCAGATGGATGCTTCCTCTAATGCAAATTCAGGCTATTTTTATTATTATTTGAATGCTCTCTCAAGCTGAAGGAAGTACAGCACTGCATTTGCTTTGCTGGGGTTGTTAGGTCTGCAGCAGAGCCAGGGAAGGAGGAGGTGGAAAAGAAAACAATAGAAATCTAAAGGGTTTTTAAAACTTATACACAGCACCCAAACAAAGCCCCTTGCATCATCTGGAAGTGACTAAAGCAGTTCATTACTCTACATGCCCTCTCCCTCGCCAGTTAATCACATGGTCAGTGGTTTCTGTTTGCAAGGGAAGAAAATCCTCAATTCAGTTTTTAAAAATACTATTAAGATTGTGTATTCCCATGGATTACACTTAAAGAAGAAGCAAGAAGAAAAGCCCACATTTTAGATTTTCCAATAAAATCTGTTGGCTCAGGGCATTAGAGAATGGCTCTTCCTACTCATAAAAAGACTGTGTCAGAGAAGATCCTGCAGTACATTCCTAATCACTTCCCCCCCCTTCCATTCCTTCAATTAACATAGTAATCCAAGGATTCTCTATAATAGCAGACAAATTCTGGCCACAGTCTTTTATAACCCCTTCCAAACAATTATTAAAATTTGGAAGACCTGGTTTTCAGACTGTCATACAACTTCCACATTTATAAATCAAAACAAGTATAAAAAGCCCAAGCACTCCTTTATTAAATAGCCCTCAACCTCCTATGATGACAATGCTTCTACATAAATAATTTGAGTTACTTATATGCTGAAAGACTTGATCTGCTCAAATACATCTGCAATGGCAGTGTAATAAGACTCCAAAGAAAACTAGGGAGACTTTTCCTATTAAACAAGGATATACAAATTTTGCTGCATGCCAGTTTTTAGAACAGATACTGAGCAGAGTCCATTTGCCTTCTTTTTGGGACAAGCTTTAACCTTTTTAATTTTCCTCCTTTAGAATATTTACACAGAAAGCTTGTATTAAAAAATGATACCAAGAATGGAAAAGTGACATTTCTGAGCCCAGCTGGAACTACAGAAAGCTCCAGAGCAACGAAGCACAGGTGTTTTAAACACCTTTGCAAGGCTGTGGCTTTCCAGAAGGACTGGCTAAAGCAAGAACTCTTGAGATTATCTCCTCTTTAAGGTGACTTAAGCAGTAGCAGCATAAGCTGGGAGTTCTTCACCTACTCTACCCCAAGCAAGCAGTGTGCTGAAACCACAGGCACTGCCCATCACTCTTACTTTCTACCCTCACTGCACTTTCTGCTTTGATTTGCTGCTACAACTGGACCAAAGGCTGTTATTTAAGGTTATTTAGGTTATAAAGGTTATTCAATCCCACAGGTTACCTCCAGGTTAACAGAAACCACCGACCAGTATTCTTCCATCATCATCATCACCACCACCACTCTTTGCAAAGCTCTGTCTGGCAGAGCTGAGGTCTGGATTTCAACAGTGAACATTGTGGCACAACTGGGTGTGCTGAGCTGCAGCTCATCTTGCTGTTGCCACGAGAAAACTGACTGACAGCTCAAGCTGTAGAGGCAGAATTCGAGCCAGCACCGAAGGCATAGCTGAGTACATCAGCTGAAGGAAAGCTTTCATACAGCAAAGATGGTATTTCTCTGCTGTTACATGGTGGCCGTGGGAGAAAGTGCAAAGAAAGGCATCATTTCCCAACTAAAGCACCCTGTGGCTCCTTGCAGGTGGATAAAAAGAGAGAAAGCACTCAGGCTTCCCTGGCATAACCAAGTATTACTGCAAAACCAGCACTGTCTCAAGCCCTGAAACCACATTTAAAATACTCCTCAGCTAAAAGAACGACCCAGTTGCACGTAAACATCAAGGCATTCAGATTTATAACCATGGTACTCCAGAAGTGTGCCCAAAAAGGAGGGAATACCCCACACAGCACCTTGCTGGCTGATGCCAGCTCCATTCACCTTGCAGCAGTGCTGATTTACAGCTGATCAACCTAGACCTGGGCCTGAGTAAGGCACTGAAATGCCTGAACCTGTTCAAAACCACATCCAGGGCATCAGAGACAGCACTTACCTCAGTAAGTGAAGAGTCCATCATTGTAATGGAAACAGGAAGGTCTGCATCAGTGTAGTCACCAGCAGAGCATATTTTCCACCTGGCAACACACACTTTATTTGCATCTTGCCCAAACAACAGTGAGATGTGTTGCCCATTTTCCTTAGGCACATAACAACTGAAGGCACCACTATCTGTACCGTCAGTCAGCTGATCTCTCAGAGAAAGACAAATTCATCACCAACATCAATCCCTCCTCCCCCGAACAGCAAGAACCACCACCAGCTCTTTTCCCAGCCTCCTCCACACTGCAAAATTCTACAGAAAACCAGTGGCAAAAGCTTCAAGAGCTGCTGAGTCTTTTGCTGCAGACTGCCTGCCTCTGCACCTTCAGGAACATCCTTATCTTTTAAAATATTCACTGCAATTCCTTTCAGCTTTCATAATCTTAAGCAGTTCAACACCTATTTTAAACATCTAAGGAGGCATCTTGGTAAGCAAAGACCACAGAATTCCTGCTCTAAACTCTGCAAATAAACAAAAAAGTGACTCCTCAAAGGCACCTAATGGAAGCACCAGTTGTGAGCTACACACAGAAAATAGACCAGAATGCCTAAATCGTGCCTCAGTTCTCCAGCATTAAATGGAAACACCATCACCGTGTTTGACTGACTGCCAACATTTCCAGAAAAGTGTTTGCATGTTTGTGGATAGAAGCCAAGTGTTACCCCATGTCACCATTTGCTGATCTCTGGGTGTCCAGTATTTCCCATAAGGGAGGCCCTGCTGTTGAATCCAGCACATCCCATGGACTCCTCCACCTTTCCCCCCCAAAGAGGTTATTCTGCCATCTTACCTGCAGGCCTCTGATGTCACATCTGACGTGGACACATGTCCCAGGTCACCCCTTCCAAAGGTGCAGCTGCCAGAGTTTTGCCTGCAAGGCCAGTCCCAGCTGTGCCCAGGGGAGTTATTTGGGCAGGAGGTTTCCAAGCTCAGAGCATCTAAAGACAGACAAGAGTAAAGACAGGTGGTTGTTGGCAAAGTTAGATTTAGTTGTGTGTCAGTTTTTGGCTAAGTTTAAAATAACCAAGAAGCAGAACAACAAAAGAGAGATTTATAATAAGGTGACTTCCATCTTGGTATGAGGGTGTTATGTGTTTTGTAGATGGAGAGTCTGCAGCACCTGGGGATGGGCACTTTCCACCAGTCAGGTTCTAGAAACTTCCACACTGGAAAGCTTTGTGGTAGTGAATTGGTTTGTGTGGCAGAGAGGACCAGGGAATAAATGATTTTTTTTAATATATCAATACTTGATTGGTGCAAGCTGAGAAAACCTGCCTTATTTGCTGGATCATGATATTATAGGAAGCTGCAAGAAAACTCCCAGCTGGCTCACTGGAACAGCCCTTTCAGAGCAGCAGAATGTTCTTATAAGGAGCACTTGTTGTAAAGCAAGATCTTCCATTTCCCTCAGTACAGTCTAGAATTAAATTTGAGCATTTATAGGCTATTAGTCTGTTGTTATTATACCTATTTAGGTTAGTTATATGAAAGAAGTTCCTCCTGTGAGGGTGGTGAGGCCCTGGCACAGGTTGCCCAGAGAAGCTGTGGCTGCCCCACCCTGGAAGTGTCCAAGGCCAGGTTGGATGGGGCTCTGAGCAACCTGGGCTAGTGGAAGGGGGTTGGAACAGAATGATCTTTATGGTCCTTTCCAACCCAAGCCATTCTATTTTCTATAATTCTATGATTTTATTCTCAGTAGTTGTGTTACCTGTTGAAGTTTTTAAACAGCACTGGCCTCAGCTCAGCAGCAAAGGAACAGGACATCACTTGCTGTCTCAATGGGAATGGGAAGAACATGGCTCAAGCCCTCTTGCTCTATATTGGCAAGCATCTTGTCAGGAATAGACTTGGATGTATGATTTATACTGAGAGTTCCTTAAGCTTCTGGGGACTCCTGTCAGACTGAAAGCCAGCCAGTCACCTTTTCAAGCACTACAAACATGGTTCAGCCTCCTGGATCACTCACAGGAATAAGTTAAAACTCACAATAGATTTTCCACACTTTACCAGCATATTTATCTTATCACTAATGATACTGTTCTATCAACTCTGCCTGTACTTCAGGAGAGAGATAGAAAAATGGCCAGTACCACCAGGTCTTACCTAGCAGAGTGGAACTGTGCCAGGACAAAAGATCTGAGGGTCCTTCATTCCACGGCCTTTTAGAGCAATAGAGCTGCTAATTGAAAAATAAAAAGTGCTGCTGTTCAACCATACTGAATTTATTAAAGCCACCAACTTCCCCCCACCATCTGCATAATGTAATACCAACAACTACAAATTCATCATCTGTTGCCTTTTTTTGCCTAGAAAAGTTCACATCCTCAACAGGCACAACAGGTACAGGAAGAGGGAGAATAATCCAACTTTCCACTTGAAAGAAATATGTATGGAATATACATTTGTATACATTTAAACACATGCATGCATATGTATACATATATGGATCTCAAATTATTTTTATGGAATGTTTAACTCAGTGAAGTTTCTGGCAAACGAAGTTATTTATTTCCCTCAGGTCATGAAGAAAAAAGCCCAAACACTTTAAGAGCTCAGCAATGGTCACAGAAAGGACACTTACCTTCCCTTTTATAGGTTCAGCTGAGGTGGGCAGCAGACCATAGACAGATTCTAACTCTGCACAGCACTGTTGCAGGAGAGAAACAGTTCAAGGCAGGCAGATGCAGAAGGGGAAAAAAAAAAAAGTTAAAGAAGAAGAGAACACTGCTACTGATTCTGAGCAAAAAGCAACTTTATCTTTCAAGCTGAACTATTTTCAGCTATCAGTTACAAAACTGCAACTGCAAAACTCTGCAGTTGTTTCTCCCTTGCTACTTTCAGCCTTTAATTCTGCAGACCTTCATACACAAATATAAGTTTTATTCACAGGCAGCTGGCCCACAGTTTTGATCCTGCTTCTCTGATGCTCCTGTTACAGCCTAGGAGCCACCTCAGGATCTTCTGTTTGCCATTATAAATACCTTGTTATTCTGTGTTAAATCCAGACTGCTCAGACCCCGAGCTATAGCATTCCTTACTAAAGTCTTTCCACAATGTCTCCCCCTCCACCCCCTTCCAAAGTTGAAGCAAGTAATTTTATTCAAAGCAAAGCACTCCAGAGTTATGTAATTTCCAACATATTTCCACAGAGGGCCACAAAGGTAATAACTGTTTCGCTGCCTCTCCCAGTGCCCTGGATATTGAAAAAAAAAGATCTTACAGGACAAGATTTTAAACATTTGTTTTCAAGTCTGTCTGCAGAAGAGAGGACTGATTTGGGGGGGAGGGGGGGAATCACACCAACTCATCAGTGAAGAACACAACCATTTGATGTGATCACCAACAATTGTTCACCAACACCACACCTGTAAGTCCCAACCCATTTTTCCCAGAAGGCTGAATAAGGAAAATAGCAACGTGCAGATTGGTACATGCAATTTACTGCATCCATGTGCTGCAAAAGGAGAAACCTGATGCTGCCAGATTATTTGCAGCTCATCCTGCAGATTATTTGCAGCTGTGGTTGTCCTTCCACCAGAGCACCTCCTGGGCAAACCTGCCTCTCCTTCTCCCACCAAACAAGGTCATACCTGACACACCAACTCGCAGAGTCTCCTCTGAAGCAGTTCCCATCTCAGTGCATTAGCAGTTGCTATGAGGAGACATTTACAAACCTATCAGGGTTCCTTACAGATTCATAACAAGGAGCTGGATGTTACAGATGTTATAGCACCTTTAAACCTGACTACTGCCCATCAGAACTCACTGTAATTTGCATTAGTCTAGTTATGCCTACAACAGTTTTTCCACAGAAAAGAGAAAACACTGGACACTTTCTTCCCCGTGGTTATATTTCCTCTTGCTATACAAGAGGTGGGGGCTATGCTTCCCAGCATTATTAACATTGTGATGCCAAAGTTCCCTGTGGAAACAGATTAATTATTGCAAGAGAAGCATTTGTTGTCCTGTAGAGAAGTTTTAAAGTTGATGGGCTTTATGTTATATTTAGAAGCATTCTTTGTTCAAGTTTGGTAATGCCAAGACCCACCTCCAGTGAGTTCTACCTTAATTTTATCATATCTTTTATACCACAGTTAATATGGAGGGTAAAAGGGGATTTTATTAGCCCTGTGACCTCAGTGCCCAAGCACTGAAAGGAGCTCTCAGCAGCTTGGGCAGCATTTCACTGGATGAGGGCTGGAGCAATTAGGGGCAAGGCACAATTAGACACCTGAAACATAAAAGGGGCAGTGCCAGGCTGACTGAGGTTGAGTACCAGCTTCCTTAGCCAACAGGTTCCTTAATTTCTCACCTCTCAGCACGCAGGTGGGAGGAAGTAGGGGAATGGAGTGGGTAGGTGGGGAGGAAACCACAGCCCAGCCCTTCAGTCAGAAGAGGAACCAGACCTGTGTGGCTTTCTGCCAATATAAAGCATTTTTATTCTCCCCCCAGTGCCAGCCTTGTTTGTCAGCCCTGTTCTTTGTAGCACTTTGCAACTTCTCTACACATCTGCCACTTTAATTCTATTAAATCTACAGGTATAATGTATCTAGAGAAAGTTTGCAGAGATCTCTAACTGGAGCAATTTAAAGCCAAAATCTCAGTCATTTTCAGGGTGGTGGGAATTTTTAAGGTTGGGTTTGTTTTTTTTTTTAGAGTCAGAGTGGCACCAGTCCACTTGTCTGGGGTTGTCTCTCTCTTCACTTACTCTAGCTCACTCTGCAGAAGAGCTTTGTCTATTCAGAGCAGGAAAATGACACACTATTTCCATTGTTATGCCTCTTGTTAAGGAAAAAAAAATCAGCTCCACAGTTTGAAGGAAGCAGTGAGCATGAAAGGAACATGAGCACACACACGTGAGCAGTGCCAAAATTACTGATCACAAGTGGGTGAGCACAGTCTGGAGCTGTTCCTGTCATATCAGTGCATAACAGTTGTGCCTCAGAGCTAAGCAAAAGGGTAGTTTTTCCCTACAAAAAAATGTAATGTTTCCTACAAGACAAACTGTGGTTTCACATGGAGTTATTTACAACACACATATGTGTGCTGAGCATCAGTAACATTGCCTTGGGAAATTCATGCCTGAGGCCAAACGTTCACTGGGATAAGTCAGTCAGATTCCTTTTCTATAAGCAAGGGATCACACTCCAGAATTCGGGAAGAAGCAGCCACTGCATTATTTAGTCACCCAAGTTTTTGAGGTTAGGGAGTAAGAGGGAATATGAAGTTTCCATGACTCTGTGGCAGAAATTGCACGTGTACAGCACAGTGACACAATTGCTTTCCACTGAAGAGAGCAGTCTAATATCACAGCAGTTATTCAAAAACACAGAGCAACTACAAGCAGCAAGCAGAGTGGGGGGAAAAAAAAAAAATCGGGTCTGTTTGGTCCAGGAAGCTTAAGAAAGAGGGATGACTTTGTTAGGAATAAGGTGGGCTGTTCAGGTCTGGGAACAGCACCTCTGGTAAAGGAGCACCCATGGAGTTACTAATCCTTCCTCCTCGGACGGGAGATTTTGTCAGGAGGTTCTGAAGCTTTGGTCAAGCCCAACACCCACTCCTTGGGATCCCACCTGCTTTTCAGCCCAGGTGCCACGGTGGCAGATCTCTTAGATGAAAAGTAGAAAGAAAGGGGGAAAAAAGGCTCCACAGAGCATTTTACCTGCAGATCAGTCCTACCCTCCCTTGCTATAACTAAACCATAAACTATCTGCCCATGCAAGAGTGAATATGCTGGCACACTGCCAGTAGTTACTCACTTCTCTGGTGTTCCACCTTTTCCTGAAGCAACTGGCAAGTGCTTGTTAAAGCTGCACTCACATCCCTGAGCCTTTGCTGCTCAGAAATGGCTTCCTCCAACTTGCTCTTCAAGGATGCTGCTTCCTCATGAGCGGAGTGAAATGCTTCAACTTGATCCTCTGCCTAAACACAAAAAATATTTAGGGAAAAAAAAAAGAAAGGAATTAAAAATAAATAAATAAAAAAAAAAGGCTGCCTGGCTAAGACAAGGAGCCTCTATAGTTCATGTAAATGAAACCAAACTGCATCTGTTCTTTCTCAGGAAGTGATAAAGCTCCCTCTGAACTTCTGCATTTTTACGTTGGGGTGGACTGTGTATGGAAGCTATTTTTGGGCGCTTTTTTCTCTTTTCTCTTTTTTTTTTTTAAGCCACCACAAATATGCAATGCTGCCTCTTTCATCAGCAAACTGTTGTCACCACCCCCTCAAATTTTACTTCCTCTGCTGGTTCCACTTTTGCAGCGAGGCACACCATCCCGAACACGCGATTTCCTCTCCCCAGGGCAGCCGCGCGTCGTGCGCGGCCTTTGGCATCTGCCCCTTTCCTGCTCAGAAGGAACTGGACTGTCCCTTACATGTCTGCTGGCATCCTTGAGCTGCTTCAGAGCTTCCTGAAGCTCTAAACCAAGGGCTTCTGCCTGGCCAGCAGTTTCTTCTTGTAGCTGTTTGACAGTTTCTAGCTCGTGTTGCCTGCGGGGTGAGAGCAAAAACCACAACCCGTTACTGACATTTTGGGGAGGTCATGCCCAGGAGATGACACAGCCTGGCTGTTGAGACATGCATGGAGAACCACAGTCAGCTGTGACATCCTCCAGACACTGCCCAGTACCAGGGACTCCTTGCTGAACACAATTCACAGAATGTGCTGAGTTAGAAGGGACCCACAAGGATCATCCAGTCCTGCACAGGACCATTCCCAGGAGTCCCACCCTGTGCCCCAGAGGATCATCCAAACCCTCCTGGAGCTCTGGCAGCCTTGGGGCTGTGCCCACTGCCCTGGGGAGCCTGGGCAGTGCCAACCAGCCTCTGGGGGAAGAACCTTTCCCTGAGATCCAGCCTAACACCCCCGACAGAGCTCCAGCTGTTCCCTCGGGTCCTGTCACTGCTCACACAGAGCTGAGATCGGTGCTGCCCCTTCACTGCCCCTTGCAGTGAGGTCTCCCCTCAGCCTCCTCTGCTCCAGCTGAACACACCAATTCAACCCAGGCTGACAGAGTTTTTCCTACAGCAGGAAGGGGATGGAGGTTTTTCCCTGGTGTTTCTCCAGCTGAACCAGTCCCAGACAGGTGGGTACCATAATGGAAGCTTGTGAAACAGCAAAAGGACTCAAACAGCAAGAGATGAGTGAGGTAAACTTTTGCAATTAGATCAAAAGAATGTGTTTTCTCATGCTTTGGGAGAAAAAAGGATTGGATATAAGTTAGATACTCTGGAGCTATTAATGCAGATAGAGAGCTTCATCAGACTCATTTCCTAGTGTTTGAGAGGGCATTTCTCTTGATTGCAGACAAATGCCATCAGACCCACTGCTTAAGCCAATGGCTTTCAAAGAAACATCTATTTTTGATTGCTGCAGAAACCCTTTGCCCATTTCTTCTCTAACTCACCTTCACTTTTCTTCCTGTTGCTACCCCCACAAAAATTTTGAATACAGAGAGGCGCAGCTTTAAGAAACCAAGGCACCAGTATTTTTATCAGCTCCTTTCCAAGTGAAGGGAGAGCATGTGGGAGGCCCACATTGACAATGTTCAGTGAACGGTAAGTCAGGCAAGAGTGTGGCACAATTGCTTCACATCAGCTCTTGGGACTGCCAAAAAACCACCCCAAACCCAGGTAAAGGCATGCAGGCAAAAATTTACATTTAGCATAGGACAGCAGAAGCTGACACTATGAACCAGCCTGGCTTCCACAGAGACAACAAAATTCAGATCAGTTTTTCTGGCAGAAACCAGACTATCCATTTTCCAGAATGCCTGAGGAAAGGAGAGAGCAGGCAGAGGTTTGCACCTGCTGTTATTTGGTGCTCAACCTGACAGAGAGTAGGTTTAGATTGGATATTGGGAAGAAACTCTTTGCTGAGGGTGGGGAGGCCCTGGCACAGGTTGCCCAGAGAAGCTGTGGCTGCCCCATCCCTGGAAGTGTCCAAGGCCAGGTTGGACAGGGCTTGGAGCTCCCTGGTCTAGTGGAAGGTGTCCCGGCCCATGGCAGGATGAGCTTTAAGGTCCCTTCCAACCCAAACCATTCTGTGATTCTCTTTGTAACATCAAAAATCATAGCAGGAACTATGTGCCAATAAACTTAAAGTTATATTTTTATGTTTAATGACATAAACAACTAAAACTTTGGGAAACTGAAACATCACACTGCCTGGGCCCAGCAATTGTATCCCAAAGCAATAATACCTGCAGGGTATGTATTTTACAGATCTTCTGCTTCACACAAACCCAGCAGTTTATGTAATGGTTGCACCTGCTAGATAGGCAGGGCCCTCTTGCTTAAACTCCTCAGTCTGTGGTCTCCCTGGTGTTTTCAAAGACATCTCCAAGACCATATGTCAATTCATACATAAACCTTAACTCCCACATAGTGTAAATGTTGTGCTAAAACCAAATCCACTCTGCAAAACAAGTTCATTTCCTCTGTGGAAAAAAAAAAAAAAATCTTGAAAATTCACTAAACTTTGTTTCACAAAACAAAAAAACCCAACAAACAAGTCAAAACAAAAATCCCAAACAAACAAAAAACAAAGGAACCACCTAAAACCAAAATAAGAACCAGTTCCAAAGCTCCCCCCAGAAAAGACACACAGGCTTTGAAGGGGTACCTAGCAGAGAGCTCTTTCCTTAGGTGGAGTTGTTCTGTCCTGGTTCTCCTCAGGTTTCCTGCCATTCGAACAAAATCCTTGTCTAAGGTCTCCTTGCATTTTTCCAAGAGCTGAAGTTTCTGGATCCAAACATGTTTTTTTTCTCTTAGTTCTTGCTTGAGAACCTGTGGGATTTTGAGACCGAGTTGCCATGTGGTAGGAGGAGGAAGAGAGACAGAGTCAACCAGAGCATCAATTTACATGATGAGAATTGATTTCCCTGCTCCACCACTCAGAATCCTCACCTACATCCAACACTATTCAGCAGCAAAGAAAAAAATTCTACCACAAGTGGCCCAGATACAGCAACAAACCTGCCATATTTCATAAGAGGAAGTTTTAATAATGACTATCTTGCAGGAAGCCCTAAAAGTGATAATTTAGACTTCTGTGATCTTTTCCTTAAAGTACAACTAAGTCCACTGCTACCAATTTGGGCTTGTTATTACAGCAAAATAAATAAGATACCCCAATAAATCCCTGTTTCAGTTTGTCATACGTGCCTAGCAGATGATCTGCCCAAGGGATGACCCCTGTGACAAAGGCTTTCAGTTTTCTTCCTACAGACCAGAGGTAAAAGGGGAAAAATTAAGTTCTAGGTAGCATTGCACCCTCTATTTCTCTGAACAGTGACTTGCAGCATAAAGTAGTGAGAGAGAGCACTGGATTCTTCTTCCTCTGACTTTGCTCAACTGAACACACGAAATAGTGTCCTCAGCTTTTACAGAATGCCCAATGAGAGTCAAACAGAGGTCAGGAAAGAATGGGGTTTATATTTCTGGGCTTTCACATCAGTTCTAAGGGGAAAACATCAATCCTACAAGCACAGGCCACCTTGTCTACTTGCAAGTTAGAGTCAGATGTTGTTTGTGAGCTTCATACAAAAAAACCCCCCACAGCATATTAAGTATGCTAGGAAAAAAAAACCCAACAAAACAAACCAAACCAGCCTGAGCAGTTTTTGCTGATAAGTTTTCTGGGATGACATGGGATGTGAACCATGTGCAAGTGCCCACATCCTGAAGACCAGTTTCCCAGCCAAAGCAGGCAGCACTTACTCTTGGAAATGACGTGGTTTTGACACAGAAGGCTTATCAGGGCACATGATAAGTAGGAGAAGGGTGAAGAAGATTTTGCTGTCACTATCTATATATACACTTAAATACATGTATATATGCACAAAAGCAGAAGCACACTTAAAATCTACTTTATGTATAATAACCTTTAAAATATACTTGAACACACTAAACCCCAGCAAAACGTGTCCATACTATATTTCACAGGGAATGGTGGGGAAGTGTTTAGGCTTCAAGTGATGGTCCATGGTCCAAGATTTAATTCATTTGTCAACAAAAGCTTTCTCTAAGGCTGGAAGAAGCTACTGTGAACCTCTGTCTTTTTTGGACCTACCTTTGTTCAGCTCCATACACCAAATTTCCCACATATCTGGCTTATTCTAGCTGAAGGAAGACAATATGTTCGACATGGAGTCACTTCCCATTCCCATGGGACCCTGAAGGACTGGGCCTTTTAATTTTAGAGTATCTTGTTCCTCCTTAATCCTCTGCTATCTTATTTTCCAAATGCATTGCTCTCTAAGAGCCAGAATAGGATTTGCCATGATCAACTCCAACCTCCACACCTAAAGTTCTTAGCTTCACATGTTTAACAGGAATACGATCCCAATGTAATTTAAAAAAGCATTTTTCAGCTCTGACAGCTTCAAAGGAGAAAGTTTTTAGTCAAGATCGAAAAGCTACAGCAATTCATGAGCCAGCAGCTTCCTAGAGTCTACCTAAAGTCCCATCAGAGTGAAGAGACCTGGATGCTTGTGCTTCCTCTAAGAGAAAATTTTCAGGATTTACTTAAAAAAGAAAGAAAAATTTAAAAAAGCCTTGCTCCAGGACTGGATGGCTCCCAGCGATTCCTCCAGCCTACCCAGAAAGGTGAGGAGGGCCAGCTACAACACTCTGCAGCACTGGAGGGAAAGGAGGGTGGTTTTCTGCCTAAAGAACTAACTTCAAGCAGCACATACCATGGTGCTACCTGCTGTTACCCAAGTGAGATGAATTGAGGGGTTTGGGAGCTGAAAGACAGCATTAAGACACAGTTTTCTGTAGCAGTGTTCCTCACAACAGACTGGAATAAAGGAGAGGGTTGGAGAAAAAGCTACATCCAATAAAATAAAAATTTCAGAAGCTGTGCTGTCACAGGGGAGGGGAGGAGGGAACAAGAGCAACAGAGTTTAGTCAAGTCCACAGGCACCTGCTACCACATGGGGAAGATATTTTTGCCAGTTAGCTTGAGCAAAAGTCTTTACTTGCAAGCCTCACAGGAGGTATGAGGGGTAGGAGAAACACATTATGCAAGATTAAGTTGTAAAACATGGTTTTGTTGAAACTTTTCCTGTGGAGCATGCCCAGCAAGAGCAGAACTCTTCGCCTTTCAAACAAAGTAAACCCTCTGAAGGTTTTGGTTTGGAAATCTGGTTATAAATGCTACATCCCTCCTCTTCTTGTACCATCCAGAACCACAGTCCAGTTCAGAGCACAGGGGAAAATGGGTTTGAGGCACAGAGAAACATGCAGTGGGCAGAAAAGATCTCACATGGTCATCTGACCTCATTTTCCTCTCCAGACTGAGTGGCTTCACTTGCCCTTTCCCTCAAGCATGGTTTTAACAAAGGCAGCTCTTGCACAAGACAAGTCAGGAAGAGCACGACGTGTAAGTGAAGAGCAATCACCCCTTTCCTCCTCAAAACCAAAGGTAACAGATGCTCTTTCTCTCCATACAGCCACCTCCAACCAGGCCATGTTCTCAAGTAATTAATATACAGAATATTCAGCAATAAGATACCCACCTTCAGGTTTTGCACAGCCCCACCAATTCACTAAATATCTTCAGAGAAACAGTTACTTACCACGAGTTTTCTTTCCCAGGCTTGTTGCACGTCCCCATCAGGATCTTCTACCCACTGCAATGAAGCCATGACAAGCTCCTCCACTTCAGAGGCTTCCTCTTGCTGAAAAAGAAAATCAAACCTAAAACAACAACCACCACTCTAAACCAAATTCCCCAAACCCTGGCATTTTAATGCTGCCCAGACTTACCCAGCTTACAAGTCCCAGTGTTAGAGTAGGTACCAACTATGCCCCCCTCCACACCCTCGAAGCAACTATTCCTATTTTCTGAAAAGGTGCAAACACAATCTGATTATCAATACTTGGAGAACTCCTAATTAAAAGGCTGATAGAAAACCACATCCTTATTCACATAAGCTCTGCCACTGACCAGGTTTTGCATGAGAGTCTTAAATTTTTCTCCCCCGTATTCAGGCCCCTGTAGTAAAAGCAGCACTTCACGGTCCAGCGTTTCATCCAGGGTCGTCCATTCAGTCTTGATAATCTTGGAAGAGATGGAAGAGCCAGCTAGTTCATTTTGACATCTCCTTATTGCAAACCAGCATCAGTGACATTTAGACTTTCCTGAAGTATTTCCTGTGCTGTATTTACCAGAAGGTCAGAGCTACCAAAACTTGAAGCTTGTAAAAGCTTTTCAAAACAATTTTGTCATGGGCAATTTAAAAAAAAAAAGAAAATTAAAAAAGTCAGCCAGCCAAGCTGCTGAGTGACCCAGTGTAAATATTCATGTCAGGGTAGGCAAGAGGAAGTCAATAATTAGTTATCTTTATTCAGAAGAGGCTCTACCAAGTGATGAATAAGCAGAGCCCTTACTTGCTTTACAGGTGTCTCATCACAGCACTAGAGAGGCAAACACTGACTCACTGTGGCCCTGGAGAGCTGCAATATGGGACAACACCTTAACTTTTGAAGCAGTGCTGCCTAACCAAGCACAGCTCTCCTTCCTGGGCCTGTAGTTTTAGTCCATTATTAGATTTTTTATTGCTGTTGTTTGCAAACTCGCCCTGTACAAAAATAAGCAGCTGCACAGTGAAGTCTTACAAGAAAAATTACTCAAGAGCATATATTTGCTATCAGCTGACAACAATCTCTCTTTAATAATTATTGAGCTAGCTTTGAAATTTTTGATTTAATAATTTGTGCGCTGTACAAGTAGTTATAAGTAGTTATACTGTAGTAGGTAATTCTGATTGAAGTCCTTTAGTCCAATCATTACTATCAATTTCAAGAAATAATTTATTCATTTAAATATATTTGGCTTGCCATCCTTAATCCCATGGAGCAGAGTTGTATAAAGGCTCAATTACACCCACATAAACTTTTGGACATAAAGTGTTGGCCAAGTCTGGGAGCAGGATTGGATCCAGCTGCACCTGGATCCAGCCTCCTCTTTGAGAAGGAATTTGGAAAGCAAGGGAGTCCTTTCTGCACCTCGTGACTCAACAGGAGGGTGTCCCTGGTAAACCTCATCCAAAGCTTCCATTCTGCCCTCCACAATAAGGTACATGGAATTTGGTTTTTTCCAGTAGTTCTGGAGCACTGGAAAGCCACAAGAACAGTAAGTTAAAGACCAAATTTCCAGGGTTTTGTCAAGTGTGCCTGATCAAAAACAGAGCTCCCAAAAGTCACTAAACCACCTTCTGGGTACCCTGCAACTTCAAACCAACTGGCTCAACTGCAATACTGATATTAAATATATCTAAATATATTTGATTATGTTTTTCTTCTCCTATCAGCCTGTTCTTCTGTCAGCTAAATGCACGAACTTAGCCCTTCTAGATTTACTTTCTTAGATCTACAAGTGTTTTGTTTGCTTTCCTTTGGACTTTCTCCAGCGCTCTCAGGACAATATTGTAACCTTCACATTCTCTGCCTGCATGCTGGGATTAATGGCTTCAAATTCCAAGGTTATCTAAATCATCTGCAGGGAATGAGCTTTGTTCTGCCTCTGCTGATGCAAGGCAAGTGGGAAGGGATTCATTAAAGCCTCAATTCATACCTCTGAAGACTGGGCGAGTTCCAGCTCACAGTCCAGCGAATTCATCCCTTCAGGAATACCACTGTTGTATTTGCACAGCAAGGGGAAACACAGCCCATTTCTAAAGGAAGAAGGAAAAAACTACGTATCAGTCCTTCCTGACTTTTGACAAACTGCATTTCCTGGGGCTTATTCACAACACTCACGAGATCAGCTCTTGCTGCATGTGTTGCATGTTCTCCAGTAGCTTATTTTTTTCTGCCCTCAATGTCTAAAACACACATGGGATTTGGTTAGAGAGTCAGTTTGCCAGGCAGAATAAACACAGGATATCCAAGCTTTCCCCTCACACAGGCAAAAACTAAACCCAGTCCCATACCTCTATTATTGAGGAACACTCCACGATGGTTAACTTCAGTTCCTGGATGTCCTGCTCCTTCTGCAGAGATGGGGGAGAAAAGAACCAAAATAAAAACTACTATATTCAATTCTACATCCCAGCAGTAATCTGTATGATTTAGGTTTGAGCAGCAATCTAATTATATAACACAGAAGTAGTTGCACATTTAGGATAATATAGTCACATTAACAGAACACCTGGCACATCAACTAACAGAAAGCACTCAGATGACCTTTTCTGCCTAACTTCTGAAATTAAGGAGGCAAACACTCTTTCCAGGGGCTGTACTTTAATTTATTCCTCACCTGAAAACAAGGACTATATTATACCTGGCACGAGTTTAAATCACAGCTGACCTTTAAAACAAGTTACAATGTTCTGAGTTAACTCTCATTATTTTTCCATGATGAGTGTAGCACTCTGTAGATTAAACATCACCTTATAGAATCAGGCCTTCAGACTTGGCAGAGAGAAGTGATAAAAGCGCTAAAGAGTTATTAAAATTTAAAAAAAAAAAAAAGCTTTTCTATCTTCACATCCTTTCTACAGGCCTGGAAGAGAAAGGTTGCCACAATAATTTTTAGTGACCATCAATCCTATGCAATCTACCCTCAGACAGAGGGCCACAAGAAGAATTTTTTTTAAGCTTTCAGGTAAAACCTTATCCCACAGATCATAACGATTACAAGCAAAGTCAGTTTTCCACACCAGTTTCTTCAAAATCATACAAAACAGTCATATTTATCAACATGCAATCTGGCAGTCTACTTTCAAAATTCCCACTTAGTCAATAGACTAAGAGAGACTTGCTAAAATAAAATGATACTACAGAGCTCACAAAAGCTCTGAATCGTTCAAGGAGGAGAAAGAGAAAGCTACTTTTTAAAAAAGAATTTGATAAATTTGTGCCTTCAAGCTACTTCGGGGGGTAATAAATAATCAACAAACCAAAATTATTAAAACACTCAGCTACAATATTATCAGCTGCACCACTTTTTTACTATTTGAATTCAGCTGTACTCACTTTTGCAGATAGGGAGTTAAATATTTTATCAGATGATTTAAAACATGTTCTGCTAAACAGAAACTGCCTTGGCCTAGAAGTCAATTTGCATAATTCATTAATCCAGAGAATACCAACACCTTTAGTCTTACATCTTTTTTTTTTACAATGCAAAACACAAATTTAAAGACCTCAGAAATGCTCACTCTTCAGCAAAGCCTAGATAGTTATACCTTAGTAATGAAAGGACAAATGTGCTTTTACACTGGGCTCCAAATCACCATTTCTAGTTTGACACAAAAATTCAGTTTCAGTAAGAGACATAAAGGAAAGGATCTTCTGCAGGTACATTCTTTTAGCAACTGTTGAAGGAAGTAGCCTTTAGAAGTTTCTGTACATTTTTTTCCCGAAGTTTGCAAGTTTGTTTAAATAGGTTGTGATTAATTTTTTTGCTTTTTGCCTTTTTTTTTTTTTAATAAAAGCAAAATGCTGAAACCTTTAATTATGCTGGCTCATAACCAGGTCCTAAAGCAGAGCTCGCCTACTTTGAAGCCATTTATAGGACCAGGTTCTGCAGTGTGAGAAGAGTAGAAACAAAAGTGCCATAGTGAATACTATTGCCTTGCCTTTTTACACATCATCCCATGGTCAGCACAGAACAGCAACCTGGCCTAGTGGAATGTTCCCTGCCCACAGCAGGGGGTTGGAATGAGATGATATTCCAGGTCCTTCCAACTCAAACCGTTCTGGGATTCTGTGATTTGCAGTTAAGACAGTAACAAAGTAAAAGCTACAAACCTGGATCAAGCTTGCCTCTTTATTCAGCACAGTGCTCTCACAGAGATTTACTTGGATCTAAAGAATGAAAAGATCAGAAGTGATTCCAGTCATCAGCATGGATTACAATACAACTCTCTTCCTATTTCCTTCCTGGAAGGGAAAAAGGGTATCAACCTTCCTAGCTTAGAAACATTAAATTATTCTTGGAATACTTTGTGTGGTGTTTCTGAAAGTACAGATCTCGTACCCACTGAAGAGGGAAAGTGTTCTCAGCTTTCACAGCCACCTTTGTTTCCTCTCATCTCTCCTGGCCGAGACTTCCAGCAACATCACCCAAAGCATGACTAAGAAATTGTCTCAAATTGTGGGGGAAAGGTTTCCTAAAAGTTTAACTTGGAGGAACAAATGAAACAGTTTTTTGCCTCCAGACAGCAACTTTCTCAGTCAAAGCTGTCACACTGTCCAAGCTATGATTGCACTGCAGTCCCTTTATATAGACAGCTTCAGGGCTGTCTGCCTTCCAGAAGCAGAAATATCCCCCTCAACCAGACCCAAGTAAACTATTTCATATCTTTTTATTCCTCCTGGAGCTGAAATGCTTACTTGAAGTTCTGCTGCATTTTTAGACAGCTCCAGAATCTTCTTTTGTAGTCCATCAGTGTCCATGCTACTCCTAATATTCTAAGGCAAGATGCAGAGTGTTTAGGCACAGCTGAATGGATTGACAGCTTCTCCTTGAAGAATCCAGGCAAAAAAATGACATCTCCACCCCCAAGCTGCTGCCTACTCTCAGACACCACCAGCATTTATGTGGTACAGCACATTGTATGTGCTTGCCCCACCAAAACTGCCTCTGATCCCTTTTCCCCCTATTTCTCCAGAGCACAGGTGAAAGAGAAAACCCCAAAATGTTATTTATAAGCATTAGCAGGCCTAGAAAAACTAAAGAAAAACTTTCAGGCCTGCAGCAATTATTTTTGGAAAGATGCTGTTTAACAGCTATTTAGACTTAGGAGCTTTTCAGAAAGATTAATCTGGAGGTGCTTTTCATTACTATGCAGTATTTAACCTCTTTGTTTCATGCTGAATAGTCTGAAATACAGGATGTAAGCAGGTGTGTAAACAGTTTAAACTGGTTTATAAAATATTTGCTTTAATGAAGTAAATAAAGTAAGAATGAACAGCTGTCCTCTGAAAAACAGACAAAACCCAAGCCTAAAGATGCAGCTCCTTTAGCAGCATATTCCCTACAAGCCTCCTGTGGGTCCTTGGCCAGTGTCAGTGGATCCATCTGTGAATGGAGACCCCCAGCCACTGCATATTTTCAGTGTTACAGCTCCATACAGGGCTTAAAGGAGGGAAACAGAAGTGAATATGAAATTAAAAGGTTTTGGATAGAGATTGTTTCAGTGTATTTAGCTGCATTAACTAGAAATATATGGAATTACCTATAAAGCTTTGAAAAAAAGGGAAGGGGGAAAGCTGCTTCTCCCTGCCCCCATGTTTCCCTAACCTTATATCCTTACTTACCCACAAAATGGAAAATCTGAAGGACAGTGCAACTTCAAGATATAAAGTTTTATGACAAGTCATCCTTGTAAAACGTTGGATACTTTGACAACCTACTTAGCATGCCAGGCTTTAAATGTTTTATTTCCTAATGGCAAAATTTTAGCCAGGCAAGACCATGTAAAACCATGATTTATTTTCTTACCTCTTCCTGGAGAGAAGTAACTTTGATGTTGAGAGACTGATTCTCTTTTTCCTGATCAGGTTTATTAAAAAAAAAAAACCAAAAAATAGAAAAAGAGAAAAACAAGAGTTGTGTCAAGTTCAACAGTCAAAGCCCAACTAAGACAAAAAGCAGCTGACCACAAACACATCCAGAGCCTATCCCATGTGCAAAGGGGTAAAACAGCACAGCTTCAACTACAAAATTCCACCCCACCTCCTTCTCAAAAGGTAAATTATGCATGAAATCTCAAATTAAAGCAAAACAAAGAGCAGGATAACCTCAGAACTCCCCATGTTCCTGCTTGGCATGGAACACTTGTCCTATCTCCCAGTCCCTACAGACATTGACAATAACCTAGGGGTGCTTTGGAAAATTCCTCTTTTTTTTTGGACACCTGAACTGAGTCTCCTGTCCCTACTGGTTCACCAACTTCAAAACAGAAGTTGCTCATTGATGGTAGCAAAAGAGTTGCTGCCTTTAAGCATAATTGTATGTAAGGCAGGCCCTTTTAATAATTTTCTTTATTGTAACTGAAAATAGTGTAAAGAAATTTCCATAAACACTAATAAATCACATTTCAAACACCCTTAAAAGGCCTCTGTACCCACTGGCACAGTTAAAATTGCTCTGATTTTAGCAGCCTGAGGGGACGTGCCACTATCACAGCAAGGTGTGAGGTGCTGGACAAGGTAAGCCAAGAAATAAGAGCACCTACAAGTTGTTTGTTCTGCCAGAGAGCCTGCTCTCTCTTCTCTTCTGACAGGTTCAGATTGTTCCTTACTTCTTCCAGTTCTTCTTCCAGTGATTTGGCTTTCAACACATAGTGCTGGGTGCTGCACAGGGGGAGGTAAAACCAGAGAAATTCAGCCAGTTAATGCTGGTCATTAGATCGGCTCGAAATACAGTATTTTCAGAAGCCACCAGCAACTTATTTTCTGGCACAGACACTTAACAGGTGAGCAACTACCAAGTTTAAGCCTTTTTGTCCAGCAAGTTCATGGACTCACCCACAGTTTATCACCACCTTGCATCCCAGCAAGGGATGAAACCCAAGGCAAACACAGCATCCAAGACAGGTGGATGTAGACAAAGGCATGCTAACAATTCAGCTTGTTACAGTTAAATATATCATGCTACCTGAGCACATAAACTCATCCTTATGCTGAGTTATTAATACTACGAGTGTTAATACTTCAGAGTTAGCAGCTGCAAGAACCATTTCAGTCAACTTTTCCAGGATGAGCTCCACATCATTTTTTTATCCTGATCTGATACCCCAAAACTGTGTATATTTACACAGCCCTTTTCCAGGCTGGTTGTATCACACAGAGCATCCCAGAGCAGGTGGTCCAGCGTAAGGGCATGTGTCCATGCCAGCAACCCTGCAGGATTCTTGCCTTAATCTCCCTAGAAAATACTGGGAATGGTTTGGCAGCTGACCAAACTATCACATTTTAATTAATTAAGTCAGAGGAGTGCTATGGAAAAGGCTTGTACTCATGGCACTGATATGTCCCCAGGCTACAGAAATACTAAACAAGGCAGACAACTCACCTCAGTTCCTCAAAGGAGTAGCAAAATAGCTCTCACACACTCATTTTCCCTCTGCTTGGCAACGAGTATGTGATCTAGGATTGGAAGCCTTCCAGTGCTTAGCTGTTCTCTTGGTAATATTAAGCCTTTTTGTTGTTGTTTTGCTTGTTTTAGTTTGCTTTACCCGAAGATTTTGCCTGTGTGCACCCTCACCCTGCAAGAGCCAGGCTCTGAGATGAATGACTGATTTTATAACAATGAAAGAAGGTATATATAAGGAGGAACAGGGCAGAACAACCAGGCAAGAGGGTTAAACCCCACAGATACTACAGAAAGTCAAGAAAACTGCTGTTATGAAGCACTGGGGAGGAGAAAAGCGTTAAAGCAAGGCTGGACCATTTGGAAGAACATAACCCTGCCCATGGCCATCACAGCTTAGACCTGGTGCCCTCAGGGTCTCCCACCTTTTAAGTTGTTGATGTAAATGCTCATTATCTGCCAGCAGCTTGTTGTTGGACTCATCTGCAGCTTCCAGTGAGAGCTTCAGCTTGTTGTGCTCTTCCTGAAGCTTATGGATTTTGTACTGCAGGTCAGCAACACAGCTTATCAGGTCAGAGGTCTCCCTGTTCCAGCAACAAAGCCAGGAAAGATTGAGAAAGGTGATTTGATCCAATTTATGCTTTTTAAAAATCCTGATGCTGTTTTGCACTGATTAGAGGGGAGAGGAGAGCCCACAGAGGACTTGCAGCGCTGCACTGTCCAGTCATCTGCTTTGCACAGAGATGGCAGAATATCTTCAGGTCAGTTCTCCAATTTTATAGACACCAAGAACTCTTTTGGCTTTAAGCACTTTTTTTAATGCTGCCTGCAACTAAAATATGCCACCAGACAAGTGCCACATCTGGATATCTATTTTAGAGTGTCTTAAGCTTTTACTAATCACCTCTTAGGTCACTACTAATACTTTTGTATTAGCTCCACAGTTTCCTGGATCCTTTCTTTTCTCCTAAGCCATTCCCCACTTATACTCTCAACCAAAATTTGAATGAGGATCACCCTTTTGAGATCCTGAGAAATTACAGGGAAGCATCAGAAAGTAGATCTTGAATTTCAGACTATGCATAAACTGCAAATGAAACTTCTGGTACTTGTTAACAGGTGTAACTACCAAAAATACCCAACAAACTCTCTACCACAAGAAAAACAACCCCAAACAAAACCAAAGGACCAGATTTTGAGGACGTAATGTCTTCTTATTGCTGTACATCTAAGAATTTGGTGGAGGGAAGGAATCAGTTTAAACAGGGAAACACATGGCAAATCCCTGCCCACAGGGAATTGAAAAGGCAAATAGACAGAGAAGCACCAAGATATCAGTAGGAAAAACCACCAGTGTGTTTTCAAGTCTGAGTAGAAGCTGTGAGGAAGAAGGTGACAGCACCAAGAGCCACTGCAGACTGAGGTCAGCATTAGGAACTCCACCAGCACAGTGCTCGGGAACAGTGGTTCCAGGGATTTCTGTCGAGTAATTCAAAGCCAGGAGCACTACATTCTGAGAAAGAATTGCTTAAATGGACTTACATGTCTCCTCTAGACACATCACCCCCAAAGGCCTCCAGGCTTCCTGATGTAACATTCATCTGGACATGTGTCTTTTTGGCTGAAAGAGGTGAGGATTTTGGTTATAGAGCAAGAAAGGGGAGTTTTCCCTGAACAGAAACAGAATAAAACAGTCTGCACCTTCAGGGATGATTTTAGGTGCTTGCAATTCCAGGTCTTCCATGCTTGCTGATGATTCTTCAGTGACATTATCTTCCCTGCAACAAAGAAGTATCAAAATCAGCATGACATTGGATTCCTTACCAACTTTGTAACACCTATGAAATTTCAGCCAAATCCCACGCTATGGACACTGTGTCCCAATACCATCTTCTTTCTAGAAGCCACAGAGGAACTTTATACTCTCCTGTTTTCACAGGAGACTTGTGAGGTAGATTTATTAAAAAGCCACTACCATTTTCTCCTGCAGTCTTTGATCCACTCTCCCATGACCGCATGATACGTTTCCAGGTCCATGGACACATCCTTCTGGTCTGGGTCCAGCATGTTGCACAGCTCCTCAAGACCACTGTCTTCTGATCCCCGACTAGTTGTGTGCCTCAAATAATCCATTATCTTGGAAACTGCCACTTTTCCTAAAACAGAAACCCATGTCAAGTGCCAGATTAATTATAAAAACCTGTACAAGGCCACGCTACCAAAGTGCACTGGATGCAATTGCCCTCAAGAGCTGTAGGCAAGCAATTGATCCCTGCAGTTGTACTGTGACCTGGAAAAAATGAGTTTAGAGCTTTTGGTTGGGGTGGGTTTTTTTTGGTTTTGTGTGTGTGTTTGTTTGGGGTTTTTTCTTTCATTAGTGGTGGGGGTTTGTTTGGGTTTGTTTTTTTTCTAATACAGAAGTGTGAGAATCAAGTTTACCAGTTTTGTGGCCTTCAGTTTAAGAGGAGCAAGAGTTGACACATTTGCTGTGCTATTGCTTTCAGGTCTCTTATCAAGCCCTGTGATTGCCATTATATTATTCTGCCAGACTACTCCTTTCTCTATTTACTACTCAAGGCCAGGTTGGATGAGGCTCTGAGAAACCTGGTCTAGTGGAAGGTGTCCCTGCCCATGGCAGAGGGTTGGAACTGGATGATCTTTAAGGTCCCTTCCAACCCAAGCCATATAATATTCTATGATACTCCCACTTTTAGACATGTTTAGGTGCAACTGGGAGGAATTCTCTCTTGCTCTGAAGTTCCTGAAAGTTCTTTTCTAGCAGGAAAAATGCTAAAAGAAAGAAACAGTCCTTTCCAATAAGGGTGTCTGCTAGAAGAATGTTGATCCTCTACTTCCCCTGCACTAAAATCCTGCAAAGATCAGCAGGGAAGGAGTCAGGCACTGTGCAGAAGAGGCACAAACGTTTATGGATTTATTCTGCATCTGCCACTCATAAGCACCTCACTAAGGGAGTCTCAGCACAGCAGGGACTGACGTGTTTCAGGAGCCACAACAGGATCTGAAACTTGAAAATCCGAGAGAAAAAAAGAGAGCAATGAAAAGGCCCTGGCAAACCTGTATGCTCTATGTCACATGCCCAGAAGATTGTGGTCAGTAGGTCTTCCTCAGAGATCAAGCTCACATCGTCGGCTTTGAACTCCAGTATCTGCCTCCCTCCTATGATAAAATCAGTCTGTTATTGTCCATTTTTATTTGTTTTCATGAACCACAGCTTCTAACTACAATATTATGTTTTTAACAGCAACATCACACATGAAATACCACTGCTTGAATGATATCTTCTTAAATTTTGATATTGTTTTCAGATGATTAAAACAAAACCAGTCCCCTCCCCCCCTTCCCTCAATAAAAACAGAGCTTTTACTAACAAATAACACCAAGATCCTCTGTTTTGGGAACAGGTTTATGCATCTAGTTCTACACATGCATTTTTTTCCCCTCCCACTCCAGATATATTGTAGGTAAATCATTATAGTTAAATTAATTTATTAATAAAACAATCCCTATAAAAATAAATAAATACAAACTCCCCAAACCAAGAGCAACACCCAAACTCACGCATCTTTTTATACTAAAGGCAGTCTACATTAGTAGCCAAATCTCTTAATTGTGAAAATTAATCAGGATATTTGGAAAAAAGTTTGACTTGACTTATTACTTCCTCACTTTTTACATTCACATTAATATTTTTTTAGAGAAAATTTAAGACTTTATTCAGCTCTACTTGTGGTCCTATTAGATTTAAGCGACATTAAAATGTATTGTTACTAGTTTAAATAGTAAATAAATGTCATCTACGTAGGTCGAACGTTCAGATGCCTAGGATTTTGAATTGGGAGGTTTGGGGTGGGTTTTTTTCCAGGATTTTTACCTCTTTCACTCAAAGGAAATGCCTTTGGCACAGGAGGTTGGATCACAGCACTGTCTGGCTTTTTATCAGACTTGAAGAAATAGAAACTTGGAGTTGATGTGAGATAGTTCTGTTTACGACGCCCATCTTTAGATTCAGCCTTCCATAAAGCACACAGTCTGTTCTGAGTATTGGCCTCCTGGGATCCAAAACAGTATGGAGAACGGTTCTCCATGGGACATCCTGGCATCCAGGGGTTGCTGGAGCTCTCATTCCTTTTAATGACTGTAAAGGTGGCATTTTCAGCAGAGGAGTCAGAGACAGGCCCGAGACAAGGGGACGAGTTTGAATAGAAAATACTGTCATTGCTGGGACTGACTGAAGCTGGACTGGCACTGTCGTGACTTCTGGAAGTCCTGCCTTTCAGTATTTCTTCCAGGTTTTTTTTGACGTTGCACTGTGGATTGTCGAAGTTCCTGGACCGAAACTTTGGGATCTGCAAAGCAGGGTTGGAGACTTGGTCCCTCATCTGGATGGACCTGATCTTCCTGCATATGCTGTCCACTGGGTTGTGGTGCCGTCTCTTAGCCCCCGGGTCTGAAGACATTATCAATTCTCCTCTCTTGCAAAGTATCTGGAAAAGAATAGGGACAAGAGAGAAGAGTCAGGACAATCAACATAAACGTGTTCTTTGTGCCAGTTTATCCATTCAGCAGACAAACTGCGGCTTTCTTATCAAGTGGTTTGAAAATCCAGCTGTGACAGAAACCTTCTGTCACGATGTTTAGTCATCCAGAGAACCTGAAGTGGATGTGGATTTGGAAAACCTGGGAAATAGAGGCAGAAATACTTTCTGAAATCTCACTGCTTATTCTTAAATACCATAATTATGGGAGCAGAGAATGAAAATCTAAACTAAAGAACTCCCTGCAACTTAGCAGCTGACTCCTTGGATTAAAGGAAGTACCAAGCCATGTTACTCAGACCAATTTATCCTGAACTGAGTATTGGGGGGGGCTGTGGGAAGGCAGGAAAAGTGAGACCAATAAGATTTTCACCCTTTCTGTGAACCTACAAGAAACAAAAAAATCAAAACCCAGTGTTTCTTCTACTAATTAGCCACACCAAGAGCTATCAATGCTACCCCACAGGGAATTACCCAAAAAGCATACCCTGCAGAGCCACTTCATCCTATTTGTATTTTTATTATCTATTCTCCCAGGCAACATTTAAAAAGGCATTTGCTATAAGTATGTGTGTGACCAAGGCATGGGAGGTGCATTTTTCAGATGACTGAAAGTTAAAACTGGGTGTTCCTGGACTTGAGCTTTTAAAGACCTCCCAAGGAGAACATGAACGTTGTATCCTATGGATTACCACACACAAAATTGGAAAGATACAGGTTTATGATTTCTTGAATTAAAAATTTGATACTAGAATGAGAAGTGTTACATAGGGAAAAACATTACCATTTTCCCACAAAAAAAAGCCCAGATTAACAATCAGATTTTCACTACTTCAGACACTAGTTTTGCTGGGAATTAATTTTAGAGCAACAGTTATAATTTCATATTTGATGTCAATAGTTGTTTAATATTTATATCAATCAACACTGCAGGTAATGAACTTTGACTTCCATCTGCTCATCTTTAGATGTCCTCATCAATGTATGACCACAGTTTTTATATAAATAGGTGCATTGCTACGTTTCAAGTGAGGTTTCCATGTCTACCCTGGAGAATTACGACCACCTTCCCTGAACTGAGCATGTGGGAGTTTTCATTGGACACTGTCCCACAGCAAAATTCGCTCAGAGCTTCTTATCCCCTCCAGAAAAACCCCCCATCCTGAAACACCAGCACTGAGAAAGGCCATCCACCAGTCAGTGTAACCCAACTGGCCTGGAACAGAGCTTTTAACCAAATCTTTGCCACTGGAAAGAAATTAAAGGAAAACAAGCAATACTATTGGAGCTTACCTGTGACATTGAGATGTTGTTAAATAATAATAACATCCCAAATGAAGCTAGCTGAATCTCCCAAGAATCAGATTTCAAGTGATATTTTGCACCCAATGTTGCAGCTAAATATTTTCTCCCACCCTAACATTTTCAGCTCCTCAGCTCTGAAAGTATTGCTTCTCCACAAGATTGTACATAATGTTTAAGAACAAAAAACACAAGCAAACAGAAAAATCCCACAGAAAACAAAACACAACACTTCTTTTAAAGTAAGAATCGGGGAAGCAGTGAAGAGTTCAGTGTATGTTAACTGTCTCACGTCCCTAACCAACAGAAACCATCCTCAGAGAGTCCAAGGTAGGGTTTTACTCATAGCCAGCCTGTCAGAGCAGCACCATCACAGCCCAGCCTTCTGTTACAGGCAGAGGAACATTAAACACCAGCTTTGTAACTAAAGCCCATGGGGAGGTGTGTGAGTGTGAGAGGGACTAACGTGGTTTTCTGCAGAAGGAGAACACCAAACCCCTTGTCCCTGCACAGTACAAATACCAACTTGCCTCCACAAGGATATAGATTTCACTGAACTGGGTCTTTTTACTCAAACTCTGCATCAAGAAATGAAACAAAGAAACCTCCCCTTCCCAAGGAGTTAGATCCCTGTTTTTCTTTAAGGTAGAAAAACTAATTCCTTTCCCCAAAACAGCAACATGATTCACTGGCACATAACACAAGAATTGCCACTTGTATAATCTTGTGAAGCAAGGAATAAAATCATATGTAAGTATTTATTAATCTAGATTACAATGGACATAAATACTCAGTGTTCTACTTAAATTGGTTTATTACAAGCTGCCTGCATAGCAGCAACTTGGTTTTATATATGCAGAGGCAAGATACCCAAAAGTATTTTTCTATTGTTGTTTCTGCAAGTAGTAACATTTATCTTAATGAATGTGCCCTTACTCACAAAAATATTTAAAAAAAACACAATAGTATGAAGCTCAGAAAAAAAAATAGAGAAGAGATTGCTTTTAATTATGTCAGTTTTAAAAGATTTACTCCTTAAAAATAAATGCCAGGAAAGCAAAACAGCCTCCTATATTACAGACATGTTACTAAAGGTGCATTATCTTTAAAAAGTAGATGGATTACCTTAAAAAGAAAAACTCCAAAAAGCATTGCAGTTAGATTTAGGTATGTTCTCTGAATATACAGGAACCTTCAAGCAGATAAATGTAACACTCCACTAAAGGATACTAGACTTTTTATCTGCAATGTTTATTTAGATGTCACTTGCAATGCCTCAGAAAAAGCAAACAAACAAACAAACAAAAAAATCACACAAAGAAAAAAACAAAGCCCCTTATACTTACACTAGCATGTGGAAAAATAACTTCAGTTACTCTTTGAGAGAAATAACACAGCTTTTTTATCTGTTCTCTGAGCAGGAGTAGCTGTCTGAACTTCAGTATTTAAATGACCCAAGCCAATTTCCCATTGGCTGGAAAATCACCTTTAATAAGGTACAATTGTTGCCACTCAGCTCCCAGGCTGAGAGGGACAACCAGCTGCAACCAGATGTTAATCAAGCATCAGGCTCCAGCTTTCCACCCTTTTTACTTTTTTTCTCACATCTCACCTGCAGCTGCTCAGTTAAATGCTTGTAATTTCAATGCCTTGAAGTCTCGCTGCTCTCCTGCACTTATTTTTTAAAACAGAGAGGAAAATCATGGTATAGCTTCTTGCTGTGTCTCCACTGAGGTTCCTGGGATGTTTCTCATTTTTATCAGCAGTTCCTTCCTACTTTTCCCACTTACAGCAAAATTCCATGCAGGAGCAGATCTCTCCTAATTTCTCTGTGGCAGTTATTGAAGAGAATACAGAAATTATAAATTTCATGGCTCTTACCACTTCTGAAAGGAAGACAAGTGTTGAAGCCTCTTGAGCTTATGGTGTATTAAAGAGTCTCTGTGCTAACTCCCTGCTCTGCCCTAGGTTCTGTGAAAAAAACAATATTTTGTCATTAGGATCCCTAACCAACTCCTATTTTTAGTATTAAATTATCGAACCCAATTTTCATTTTAACAGTGTGGATCTTTAGGTATATGCTGTGTAAATAGCTGGAAATAGAGTGTTGTTTTGGGACTACTGCCTGTCCAGTACCTACCAACTGCACAACCCCTCAGACTTCTCCAGGCACTTGGGGAAATGACACCACTCCTAGAAAAAAAAATGTTAGAAGTGCCCTCACAAGTTCTTTGTGGTTAAAACTCAAAATGTGGAAGTGATCCAACATTGCTGTTCCCCCCTGTTTTGTGGGAAAACTGTTAAATAAAAGTGAAACTTGGTACTGTCATCCAGCAGTGAGAAATGTGCTCGGCCAAGAGCGTGTGTAACACATGAGCAATGCTCAGCCTGTTCTGTAGCCCAACTGTGTAACTTCTTGACAAAGACAAAAATCCTCTTTGCCAGGTTCATGGGGGTGGAAGAAAAGGTCAGATGACTCCTTGGCCTTCAGTGATTCTGTCACTGCAGAAAGGTAAGTCCTGCAAGATCCATTCAGACCTGCCTGTCCAAAGAGCTGTAGAGCCCCTGTTATGTTGTATGCTCTGTTATACTTAGATAGTCAGATCTCTTTTCCAGCTTGAAAACTGGAAAAAACTCTTTCTCAGCTCATCTCTGTTTCCTGGTGTTTGCCCCAGACTTGTCCATTGCTGATAAAAAATAGCGTTGTACTATCCTATGGTTCTCTGAACTTCCAAAGTAATATCTCTTTCTGTGGTCTTTACACTGTGAATTCTACTCTTTCCTGACACTTTCAAACATCTCTCACCCCACATAACATATTGAACTTTTACTTTTACCTACAGTTATCCCTTGAACTTTCTTCTCTTTCATAAACATGCTTCTGCAAACAGTAGTGCCTGGGCCTGGGCACTGATCACATTGTAGTCCTCAACAAAGGCTCTGTTACCTCTCTTGTGTGAGGCATTTCCATGATCCCCAACAGACTGGCTTTTCTACAGCTTGTTCTGTACCTCAAGTAGTTTTTAGCACAGTTCTTCTCATGCAGTACAGAGCAAAGAAGGAAAGCAGCTCTAGCAACTATGTAGTAGTGCTGGAATCAAATATACACATTTCTGGTGCTGAATGTGCAACAGAGTAGCTGGATAAATTTTGGGCCAGCAATTAATGGCCTCTGTAATCATGCACCTGGTTTACATCCCTTCAGAGCTGCACCATGGAAATACAACTTCCCATAGAGGTTGAGGATGCTCATTGCAGGGGATGTTGGACTAGATGAACTTTAAAGGTGTCTTCCAACCCCAACTATTCTATGATTCTGTAAGTTAGGGCCTATTCTGAAAAATAATACTGACAAACATGTTTGTGTGACATAAAATGGCCAACATAAAATGTGTGAATGTATTGTAGATGAGATTTGCTCAATCAATAGGTTTTACAAGAAGTTCTACTTGCTCAATCAATAGAACTTCCCCCTAGTCTGAGTGGGATGTGTGAGGGGCTAAAGTCCAGAGTCAGCTTTGGAAGGCGACAGAAACACAAAAAAACAGTCCCAAAGAGGATGTTAAGAGGCCATACAGTTCATCACAGTGTGCCTGGGCAGAATCATTTTACCAGTGAGTCCTAAGATGGGGTTGGCTCGTCTATTCTCTGAGTTTCTCAGTGACAACAAATCCACAGCCTTCCCAGACAGCCTGTTTGTATTTGACTGTGCTATTGGTAGAAAGCTCACCCCACTATGCAACTTAAATCCCCTTACTGCAAACTAAATGCAAAATTCTGTTTGCAATTCCCTGCCTTGCAGACTCTGCCATGATATTTCACAGCCTTTTGAGGTGCTGTGGTTTGTTTGTAGGAGCCACAACTACCCCTGTTCTAGGTGCTGCTCAGGTGCCAGACAGAAGTGAGATTTACTTCCCAGAGGGTTAACAAACTAGCAGGAAAGAACAAAGGAAATGAGAATAAACACAAAACAAAGGTCATGAGTTTCAGGAGATTTGTACCTTGACAGCATCAGAATATCGTATTTGCTGACGTACCTCCTGGCCACCCACACACAACAGCTACACCTCTTACTCAAAGGCAAGCCACGGATCACTGGTGCCCTTACCAGCAGTTAAAAATACACAGGCCCAGTGACTGCAGCCTGTATTTTTAGGGAAATATTTGGGAAAGAACACAAGTCAGTGATGCAGGTTTGACCCCAGCAGTCAAAACTCCACCACAGGGGAACTTTTTCACTCACCTCAGCACTGAACTTCAATCCCAGAAATTGGCTTTTTATCATTTGCAGTGTCAGGATATGCATTCCCTGCCCTTTAGATTGTCTTTAGGAATAAGAATAGGTTATTTTCTTTCTAATAAGGGGTCGTGCTGGCTATAACAAGCTTCACTCTACTTCTCTCACTCAGGGTATTGATTACATGCCAAAGCCACTTCCTCCTCTACGTGAATCAGCTGAGAAATGGCAGCACTGACAATGAGTGTTTCGTGTACAGCTCATCATCCTGAAGTGCTGCGGTTTTTTAGTGTTTTATGATCCATAACCCAATTATAGGCCACTTCATTTTCCAGGAGTACCAGCTCACATATGCCCATACACATCCACATTTATTTTGTGAATGCAAACACTCTCCTTTTTGAAACACCAAAGCAACTTGGAATCACTGGTGACAGTAAAAATAAATTAATGTAGAGCCCTAAGTCACAAAGGCACAGAGAATTTAAGGTAAAAAATACAAACCTTTTGAAAAAAAATATGGAAATGAAACTTGGAGTTGGGTTCATTGCACCTGATGTTGTCTGTGCAAAATGCTGTTTGAAAGCAATCAAGACACACACAGCACTAAAACCATTTAATTTAAGATGATGCTGTCAAGATCCCGCATTTGGTCTTGAGCTGACAGTCACCTGACCCCACCATAACCCAGTTCAGGTTTGGACTTGTCCAGTTCAGCTCCCTGATCCCTCCAGGCAGCCTCAAACAAACCCCAGTCTCTACAAGGAGGCCAGTGGGACTATGGGAATACAGCCAGGTTTGGAAGAGAGAGAGAGAGACAGACTCTGGCAACACCAGCTCAGGGCAGCTCAGATTTTGCAAAGTGGTCACAAATAAATAAAGCTGAAGTTGCTTTCTGCAGTGTGGTAGCAACATAAACCTTTCTCCATGCCTCCCATTCCCTTCCTCTTCTCCCCAGTTCCAACAGGAGGGGCTCAGCTGGCTGTCTTCCCAGTTTGTTTTGCATTGCCTTGTCTCATTCCAGTGGCAGGAAAAGCAGTGTTTATTTTCAGTGCCAAACCCATTCTGGTTTTTCTATCACAAGGAGAACCCTCATGAAGAGAATATGCTTCACAGTGATTGATACTGAAGGCAGGGGGGTAATTTTCACAGGCTCAGCTGAATGTTTTGATTCTGGTCCTGTGGTCTGTGCATAAAGAGAAGATCTAAAGTCACTTCAGAAGGGAGTAGTTGAGTAGTTTTACCTTTTCCAAGTCTCTGCATGTTAAATGTCTCCTGGATGCAATGCATAGTTCCCTTCTAAGGCTAAGGGTTAAACATCATCAAGAAATGTCTCTGATATGTCAGGGCAAGAGGAAAAGAGCAGGGAAAACATACTTTCCACTGAAGTAGATGCAAGTAGAATCCTCACTGCTGGCTAGGATGCATCATGGCATGGCCTTTTAAAAAGGATAGAGGTAAAACAGCATCTCCCAGCCATCACAAGAGCTGCTTGAGATCAAAACCTGAACTTCTTGCTTCTTGTGTCTATACCAAAGTGAACTGCAGCTAATGCTAATTCTGTATATTCAATGAACCAAAGAGCAGAGAACAGAGCGATATCCCCCCAAAAACCTGGACAGCAATGGCACCTCCACTAACAGTGTTCTTCAGAGGAGTCTCCAAGGACACATCACGCCAGGGAGAAGCTCAGAGCAGGCTGTGGCAGTGCCTGTGTGCACACTCCTCCCTCAGACTCCACAGACATCCAGAGCAAGTGTTTGTCACACGGATGGGCCCACCTGGATTTTTGTTACGCCACAGGCTGGCCCTGTTTGTGAGGCTGCTGCAGGAAAACTCTAAGCAGTTAATTTCTAGCTCCCTCTTTGCTTTGCTTTGCTTCCCCTTCTGCTTCCATCTCCTATTTTACAGAGAAAAAAAGGCAGGAGGACAGATGGAGCCAGCAAGGCCAGGCATCGAGCATGATAAGCTCTTTGCCCGAGGACCAAACCCACTGTCCATGACTGCAGTGAGTCCAACCATCACTCAGAAGTAGCTTATGGAAGTGGCTTCTCTGATCCCTGCTTCCTGCCTTTTTTCTGTTTACTGCTCTGCTGTTTGACCTATTCAAGCCCATGGTCTGAGCTTTTACTCCACCCAGTCCATGAGACAGAAAAGTGTTTCTGACTATTAAGAGTTCAGGGTTTGGTTCCTTTTTTTTATTATTATTCGGCTTTGCATTTTTGCTTGTGTGTAAGAAAAATAGATGCAAGAGATGGTTAGAGAATCAAACAAGAGACTGCTTCCTCAAAATGTATGCCAGGAATAACCTCAAGCTAGTGACACTGGATAAGTCATTTTTTTTCTGGATGCTGGCACGTTATGACTGGCGAGTAACTTACCAACTTTTCCAGCTCCCACAATGGATAGTAATCTGATATAAGTTAGACTATCCTGGGTAAACACTCATCATCCATATTAATATCTGCTCTGTCTGTGATTATTGATCATCCAGCAGGAAGGTGACGTGCTGCAGATGCACAGGGCTGATGTGTTCAGAGGGTATTCACCTGGTTAATGGAGTGCATCTCCAAGTGTATCTGTCTTTCAATCATTTCAGTCATGACTTCCTGCAAGACTACAGGTTTCCCTCAGGAGTCATCAGACCTTCTACTTCTCCATCTACAGGGCTGACAAGAGATCCCTTCAGACTCCTCCGCCCTGCCACGAAAGGGGAGGGCACCTGCACTCCAAAGGTTTAAAAAGGGACCTCTGAACATGTACGAGATCTTGTGACACGTTATCCCAAGAAAAGAAGACTGAAGGTTTGCTGCTGAGATAAGTATGAAGGTAAGTGAGATTTTTTTTAGTGTGTAGGAAACATTTAGCTTGCAATTTATGGGGTTTTTTTCATGTGAATGCAATATTTAGGAACTGCAGAGGGACTTAATGATTTTACCTTAAAAATAACCTGAGGCAAACATATAAATAGATCTATTTAGTGTTCTTGAAACAACTGCACTAAGAAAAGAACATAACCAGGATGAAATAAACCACAGTGAATGAAATCATGGTGTTAGATGCTCTCTATTGCCCATCACTGTACTCAACACATGAATAACAACATGGTCTGTGAGCACAAGCAGAGATACAACTTATTCACAGAGGATTCACGCTTGGTGCTTTCATTTGCATGCGCTGCACCAGTGGACAGGCTCCAAAAATCAAAAAAAACCCTGTCTCATGACATGTGTGTAATCATGGTTGATGTTAATAGGATGATAAGTTTAAAAACTCCTTTTTGAACTTGAGAAGTCGTGATTTGGTCTCCTTGTTGGTTGGCTTGTTTGTTTGGAATGACACATTTGCTTGTTGTCTAAGGTTTGGTAAAATCAAGGTAGACTTTGCACCATCTTTCCCCTCAGTTTGTACATTATTCTCATTTTTGGAGGATCTGACGTCTTTGCAAATAGGAGCACAAAAGATACTTGCCTTGATGGCAGTTCTCACCTTTACAATGAGTTTGACTGAAGAGAATAAAGCATGTTTAACATCCATCCTCTGATCAGAGCAGTGTGCATTGAAACACCCACTGAGCAAGAGGGGGTTTGGCAGCAAGGCAGCAACAAAGGGAAACACCCTCACATTTAGGTGTGAAGTTGAGAGGATCTACAGGTCTGAAAGTCCTTTCCTGTGCCTCGTTGGCTCTTTGTTGTGCACAGGGGCTGCATAAACTGACAGCATCAGGGCTGGCACTGTTCCTGGCAGCATCCTTTGTTGTGTTCTCCTGGAGTGCCCCTCAGGTGAGCTGCTCAGGCTGGACCTGCCTCATCCATGGAGCTCAGAGGTTGGTGCCACTAAGTATTTGTACTAATTAGCAAAGCCATGCAATGTTGACATGTCTCTTTTCTCTTTTTGTTTTGTGTGAAGGCTCATTTCCAAAGGAGAAACTGGACTCCTCAGGCCATGCTCTATTTGAAGGGTGCACGTAAGTCCCGAGCTCTCTCTGTTCTGAGGAGATGTTGGCTCCACACAAGCAGTAAAGCCTGAGGATGCTGTGGAGGTAGAAGCTCTGAGGACTGCAGGGATGTGCTAATTAGTTATTTCTTCTTGTCTCTGATACAGTGGCATTGGCAATATTATTATTATTATTATTTTATAAAGAAATCAAACTGAGGAAAGCAAGTGTTGGAAGGAGAAAAGAGAAGAAAGTGCTGAAAACATGCAGAGTTTGAAACTTCATTGTAAAACCTGTTAGAAAAGCAGTTTACTTACCTGAAATAATTTTAAAGGGGGCTTAAAACATACTGGATATAATTATTATTTCTTTATTCCTGTGCAGGCTTTATTAAAACAGTTTCTCAAGCAGTAGGAGAACACACATTCTTATTTCAAGCATCTTTGCATCAGAGTTGGTATTAAGACCACAAGCAACATCTTCTAAGAGGAACTTAGATCAATATTGTGATGTTAAGGTGGTGTAAATGACATTTTGAGTTTCTGCTGTTAGTCCAGAGTTAAAGTACAATTAAATATAAAAATAAAATTCAGAGCCAAAGGTTTTTTCCTTCTATTCAAACCCACAAAATTTTATGGAAATAATAATATTTTTAATAAATTACACTCTGAATTATTGTTTCAAAATTAAAATCTATTAGGTAGGGTAGGTATTGAGAGAGCAAGAAAAATAGCTTCCTTGAAATTAGAAAAAAAATGAAGGTCATAATCCTGAGAGAAATGCAAAAGGGAGACAAAACAAATAATGGCAACACAAAATAAATATAGGCTCCAAACATAAACATAACTGAAAGAAGTTCTTGTGACATTAATTTCTATTCATAAAAGAAAGAATTTGCCACTTTTTTGTTTGTTTTTATTTTTTAATTATTTCAACTGAATTGTATTACTTCTATGCCAAGCTTTGCATTATTCTTACTGCTGCATAGGAAGAAATGTGACTTTGTTTTGTTAGTTTGGGGTGGTTTTTTACACTTTTTAAAATAGAAATATCACTTTAAAAGGCAATACTTTATAGTCCAGCAAAGAGATTGAAGGCTCTTGACCACAGAGCAGGAAAGAGGGAGGAAAATAAAGTAAATTCCTCCCTATGTGCAGTTCCTACAGTAGGTTAATGCAAGAAAGAAAAGTGCTGAAACACCAGTTCTGTGGAATAAAGGATGTCTCTGAGTGTTCTGGTCCAGGATGGGCTAATCCTGATTTGGAAAGACCCTGAGATGGACTTACAACCTCCCACTTTATGCTTGTAGAAGCAGTGCTGTAATTCTGCATTTTGAAACGAGCGCTTTGGGGACTGTAAAGCAGGAATTCCAACACGCTGGGGAGGTTGTTTTTAACCCTTCTCCCACTGCTTTTGTAGAGGGACGTCGGTTCATCCCAGAGGAGAGCCAGAGGAAGGATCTGTATGACAGGATGCAGCTTGGTAAGTGCAGTGCACAGGGGCAGGTAATGCACCGACCCTTCCACAGGTTATGGGGGAAGAAATATGTGGGATTTGTTTTCCTTAAATAGTATACAAGGAAGCAATTAAACCCCCTTTTGTTAGTTCCTTCTCTCCAAAAAGCCCATGACAAAGTGGCTTTCCATTCTCGTGCACCTGTGTGACTTTATTTACATAATTTCCAGACTGACCTGGCTGCTAAGTGAGATTCTCATCAGTACTTTTGGCTTGCTTTTTCCACTGGGAAAAAATCAAGTCAAGTTATTAATTGTGCTGAACTGAAAAAATTACAAAATTAGACAACATTAACCTGTGCCAGCCAATGTTTTTGGAGGAAACAGATTTTTGTAGCAAAGTAAGGAACATACAAAAAAAGAAAAGAGACTTTGAAATAACCTCCCTCCTAAAAAGATTGCTAATATCTTCTGTGTTATCTATCAGGCTCAGCAGAGGATGTTACAGAGTGAAGGAGATAACAGTATTTTCTTGTCCTTGTGTCTCTAGTTACATAAACAATAATAAAACAAAGAACAAAGCAAAGAAATGCCCTCAGATGCTAACAAACCATGCATCTGTGATTTTATCATTCTAGAAACACGAAGCCAAAACACAAATCCTTTATCTCTTTCTGAAGCTGCTGCACTGTTCCTTAGTTCCTTACAGAAAGCAAAAGAAGGTAAATGCATGTTTTGTCTTACTCTGATCTTTTTAAAAAGGAGTTTTTCAGCATTTCATTTACTAACAACTTAGTAAATTGATCTAGTTTGGATTGAGATGGTGTTCTACAGAGCGCATTGTGTTACATTTGCACAGATTAGAACAAGAGTCACATAAATGACAACAGGTATATTTTTGTATATTCTGCTTTTAATTTACTTTTCAGATTTTTTGCTGGTTTAAATGGCTAATTTGGATAATTTGGGAATGGCTAATTTGAATTGAATTTTCCAAGCCAAATCTTTACTGGGACTCCTTTTTCTTCAGAATGTTGTTTGCTTTTAAAATTTTCATTCCTCCACTGGATCTTGTGTCCTGGTGTGAAGGCTTTAAAAAATCTGTAAAAGCCCCAGCAGAGGAAATGTGGGATTCACATTTGGCTCCTGAAAACCCAGCTGCTGGCACAGCTGACAGGAGGTCCCAGTGACACTCAGAGCTCTGGAACATCCTGAAAAATCCCATAATTCACGTGTTCCCAGCCTCCCAGAGATATTGTCTAACCCTCCAGACCCTGAGGCCTCACCACCAGCCACGTGCTTCCACTTCTCACTTAACCTCAGAACACACATCCTCCCTCCACAACACCCTCAGCAACACCCAGCTGCTGAGTCAGGTTTAAATAACCTGTCTTCCCTCACCTCCTTCATACATATTGTACTGCCTTGATGAGCACCCCTATCCTGTGTTCCCAGCTCCCTTACCCCGTATAAACCACCTTTCCTCTCTAGAGCAGCTTTCCTGCAAGGCCATTATCCCCTCGTTGTCTGATGAACAGATACAGCTCACCAGGCTGAGACCCTAAATCCATGTCCTCTCTCTTTATGCCTTTCACCTCTTCACCTCTGAAGGGACACAGACTCTTTTTTTGGGAGGACAGAGAGGAGGATAAACCCTAGAGACTGTGGAGAGTCTGTGCTGTGCTCTGGCCCCGGGTGCTGGGCAGGTTGTAGTAGCACATACAAGCCCAGGAGTTTGTCCAAATTATGCTCTTCCCCTCTTTGGTTCAGGACAGGGAGGAACACAAGGTGGCTAAAAACCACCAGGCTGTGAGTTCCTTATTCTGACTATCAGTCGCTGACATGCTAACAGGGGGAAAAAAGGGCTTTACTTGAATTAGGAAATGTGAAGTAAACCCCTAGTAAATTATGAGGTGATTGTGTACCTTTGACACCTTTCCTGAAATGCCAAGAGGGTGTGAGAAACACCTCCTAGAATTTACCTGCTGTATGGACAGATGTGGTGGAACCACTCCTGTCTTTGCCACATCCTAAAAATCTCCCACTGTACCTCATATAGTGCTGAGGGTCCATGTTCAGCTCTTTTTCCCTGTCCTGGCCTAACTACACTAACAAAAAAAAAAATTCAGTGGCATTTTGCAAAGAGATAGAGGCAAAATTAAAAATTAGCATTGTGCTTTGGACAAAATATATGAGCAGTTCTAAAGATAAAACAGTGAAAGTGTCATTTGTATGCTAGCAAAAAGAGAAAATCCTCTGCAGGTGGACTTTAATAAATTTTAGTGGTATTTTCCTGAATGCTGCTGTTCCCAAGAGAGGGTAGACAGCAACAACCTCCTGAGGAAAAAGGCGACATATCTGAGAGAGCTCAGAAGAACTGGCAGCCTGTTTGAAAAAATTACTATGTGGAGTAACATGGCCATCATTGAGCAGGGAATAATAAGACATTCAAACCTGGACAAGCCATACACTTTCAGAGGGTAATTTTCAGTTGATTTTAGAATCCTCTTGACTGGGGGCAATGTGCAAATAAAGAACAAATACATTATTTTCTTCCGCATGAAAAATTTTTGCCTTATACTAAGATACCCCTCTGGACAGGGTTTGTACGTTTGCTCTTCAGCAAACAGAAAAATTCCTACATTTAAAATGAGAGAAGACATTATCATTTCTAGAGATGCCTGCCCCTCTTAGCTAAGAAGTCACATTACACTAGATCTGTGCCTGAGGCACATCTATCTCCTGAAAACTTTGCCTGACTGAACTTCCCTTTATCCACAACTTATGTTTCCCCCATTGTGTTTTGTCTTTACAGTTGAAGAAGAAAACAGTGATCATCCTGGCTACTTGACAGACAATCTATCAAACTGGTGAAATATTTCAAATTTCTTTACATTTGTATTGCATCGACCCTGAAAGCATAACTTGTGTAAGCAGTGTGTTTCATCCATTCTCACTTAAGTTCACAAAGGGTGACATATATTTGCATTGCAAAATTCTGAATGCAAAGGGATTAAAAGGTACAAGTTGAGATAAGGGAAAGCATTTGTAAAGTTCCTGCTTTCCTTAGGTCTTTTTCTATGTCGCACTCAAAATTTAAAATACACGAAAATACACGGAGAAATGGTTAAAACTGTCTTTTTGGACAACTACTTCACTAAAAACAGTTTTTCAGTTGTTATTAGGAAATCTTTTGTCACCTTCCACCCAGCTGTATATTGAAGCTTTGTTAACTTTCATAAGGACAGATTCTTTTACCACTTCACTGCTGGCCCTGTAAGCTGCTAGTGGTCAATAAATTAAGTGAGACATTAAAAAAAATCCAGCTATTTTTTGCTGCAGGTATCAGTCACCACAGGGAATAGGCAGCAGCACCTACTGCCCCAGTTACACACATGCAGAAATGTGAATAATTCTACTGAGCAAGTCCAGCCACATGAAGACACTATGGGGACTTACATTATCAGGGCCTCATTAATGACTGCACAGTTATTGTGCTTTTTTGTTCTTGCTTTTTGAGTTGCAGAACTGGAATTGTACATAACTGTTAATTATCAGTCCATGCTGATAAGGATGTATCTCACATTATTCATGTCGTTTTGTGCTCTTACTGGAAAGCCCTCTGTAGTTCTGATGGTAATTAAAAAGTAGCCACATGATTTTTGTGTCCAAGCAACTATGTTTTATTTGTTCAACCTTTAACCCCAGTCATGCTCTTCATCTTTGAACACTGCTTTCCTCCAATCTTTCTCAGGACACTGATAATTAACTTGGTTAACTCACACTAACTATAATTCTGCTTCTCCTCAACACAAAGAAATGCAGCTGAAGGAACAGAGGAATTCATTTCTATCATGGGGTTAGAGGTACTTTTAGTAATTCTTTATAATCTGTATCATTTTATGGGGAAACATAACTGGAGGAATCAAAATGCCCAAGTTTGTTCATTTTTAAGCACTAATATATCTCTCAATAGCAGTGTATGTTGTGTGACAGAATACATTCATGATGAACTTCACCTGAAGATCAATGGTATCCACCCAAATCCTTTCATTGATGTAACTGCCCTTTGTTTCAAGGCTAGTTGCACCATCTCAGATGCATCTAAGTTATTTTTCAGCATATTTTACAGTCTCATCAGACAGTGCTCAGACAAAAAGTATTATAGAATCACAAAACAGAATCACAGAATGGCCTGGGATGGAAGAGACCTTGAAGATCATCTAGTTCCAAATGCCCAGCTGTGGGCAGGGGCACCTTCCACTAGAGAGGTGAAAAGTGAAGGCTTATCCATCCTTTGCTTTTTTTAGTATCTCGAAACTCATATGCCTCTAAATGCCCCAGAAATACAGAAACTGTACTCACCACATTCCCAGCTGACTGATTTTTGTGTGTGCTCCTGATCTAAGCTCTGTAGCTTAAACAATTCTTTACAACTATCAAGAATCAGAATAAACATTCTGCCTTGTTGGTGAGCTGTTTGTGAAACCCCCAGTACTTTCCTTCTGGAAGAAATCACTTATGTAAGAGAGAGCTGCTACCAAGCTTGTCAGATGTCAGTAACTGCTAGAAATGTGTGGCATTTAATTCAGGCAATCTGTCACCATGACTGAATGAAAAGTCACTCCCTCCAACACTCTAAACTCAAGAGGCAGAGATGTTCTGCTGTGGATAAATTGCCTTGCTACTAATGGCTTAGTCCTGGCATTCAAGGCAGGACTAACATAAGCATCAGGCTTGAGGCTGGAGTCACTTTGGCCACTGTAGGGCCATTTCTGAGAGGAATGGGCAAAGCATTCACATTAATCATATCTCAAAAACCCTTCTATTGCCCTTTCTAACACCAGCTGGGTGCTCAAGGCATGTGAGTGTGCTGAAATACTCACAGCTTTTCTGCTGTACAGCAGTGCTCTGAAACACAAGCAGTAATACCAGATTTCTGGATTTATTTTTTTAAGAGAACATTAACTTTCAATCAATATGCCCTTTAAATGTTCTTTCCTTGGGACTCTCAGCCATTATCTTCTTTGACTCTGCAAGGGAGCCCTGATTAAAAGCACTTTGTGGAAGAAGCTCAAGAACTGCAGTTCTCCATTTAGTAAACTTTATGAAGAAAAATATTGGCAACATCTTTGCTTTCACCACTTTCATATGAAAAACTACTCATTGTTTTAATTATTTTTAAATGGCTAAAAATATTCACTCCTTTTAAATTGAAATAATTTTACCATGAAAGCCTGAGCCTACTTCTGAGAATAGTTATTCTTTCCAGAACCCAAACCAGCTTAAGAATGAAAGTCTAATTTTAAAACTGATTTTAGGTGGCCAAAAATACAAACAGGCACATTGTCACTTCTATTCTATATGGCCTAAAATAAGAAGCATGTCACCAAATGGTGGTTAAGTGTTTGAAAGGGAGGTGCCTAATCAAAGTTGAACATCTAGGCTCCCTCTGGAATCAGCAGTGAAGGCACCTCCAAAGGTTACACCCTCCTACCTGCTGAAGAACAGGTTGAATCAACTCCTGGAAATGTCTTTTCTTAAACAGCATGAGAAATTCTTGATGGTTCCTTCTAAAACAAAAGAGGAATCTCCTTCCTAACATCTTCATGTCAAGATCTGCTTCTGAAGAGCATTTTCAGGAACTGCATCCCTAGGAACTGAAAAGCTTTCTGTAAGGCAAACGCAATGTCCAGTTCTTGTTGTGAGGTGAAATTCCTCCCCAAGCACTTCGAAATTTCAGGTGCATTTCAAAATCCACCTGGGGGTTCTTTTAGCATTATTTTTTAGATTAAATCTCTTCTAGAAGTGAAGTAAATCGTGGACTAATAGGGCAATTGTTACTTATCTTTGAATGTTGCCACATCACCCTGTGGCCTGGAGGTTTGTGTGCAGGGCAAGGTGTTACTTAAGGAAGTTTTGCCATTCACTTTAGCCAAGCCACATTAATTTCCTCCCAAACCCGTTTGTTAACAAACTTAGAATCTAAAACAAGATGAAAACAACAAAAGAGACATACCAGAGGAATCAGAAAATAAATGGTCTGCTGTTTATTGTGGGTCTAAATGACTGCAGAAAGATGACTTCTCTAAAACTCAAAATGCCCACTGCATAAGACTTTTACCACTGGATCAAGACACTTCTGTGTGCTGTAAAAAAAATGTTTTAAATTATGTAAGCTTGTAATAAACAGCATAAGGAAAAAGAAAGACCATTTTCTTTTCAGTGTATCTTTTTTAACACTTCCAATATTTCTCCAGTGTAACACTTTTTTTCCCTCTAATTCTTTGAGCTCTGGTTTAAAGAGGAAACATAAACGAAGCAAGAATTCATTCATTTGGGATACCCAAAATGGAGCTACCTGTGTAGACTATGATTAATGCAGTGATTATGTAGACAAAGGTATGATCTGCAGTTTGTAAAAGCTCCTGAGGGGATTGTTGCATTCTCTAGATTTATTAAGCTTGAGAAATCTCTTCTACCTCAAAGGGGCACAGGAAAATTGTAATTTAAACTACTTTCAAGGTGAAATAATATTAGGCTTTCCAACAGTGTAGCTTAATTAACATTTAAGATTCTCCTAATTATATCACACTGTCCTTAATGCAAAGCTTGCCAAGCCTACAGGAGGAACTGTTGAATGGATGGAGAGACACCCTGCCAGAGTGGGAGCAATGAATTCAGTTCCTGTATTCCCCGTGCTGCTTCTTTTTTCCTTGTGGCAATGCTCCAAGGGAAAAGGGAGACTTGATGTTTTGCCTGTCCCTCTCAGCTTCCTCATCCTCATCATATCTTTCATCCTCATCTTCATCTTCGGCTTCGCTGTGCTGGGGGCTGGAATGCTGAGAGGCAGAAGGTGATGGTGGCACTGAGGAAGGCCTGGGGTACCTGAAACCTTCCGTCTGGCAGAGAGAGAGACAAGTTGGATGTGTTAACACAGTGTTCCCCAATCGGTTGTGCACAGAAATTTAAGGCTATCAACACTTCAAAGGGAACAGGGATGCTCTGCACTCTAAAATTAAGCTCCCTTAAACCCAAATCCCCTCAGTCCTCCTCTGTCAGTGAGTACAGGCTTGTATGGCACAGATCTTTAGCCTATGCCATAAATAACATGCTGCCCTTCCAGCACTGCTTTTTGCAAGATATGACAAACTTAACTGAGCCTTAAAACCATCGGCACAACTCAAAATCCTTCTGTACTCTACAGTCAGAATATGCTCACTGAAATTCAGTCTGAAATTTCCAAACAGCTTTCTAGTTGTAATATCAACATCTGCAAAACCAGAACAACCAAGGGGTTTAGGTCTGAGTCTCCTTCTCTTTCTTATTAAAAGAAAAAAAAGAGTTGCTCTCTGGAGGTTTGGTTTCAAATAACATTGTTTTTACAGTGGTTCTGAACAGCCTCCCTTCTCAAATTGGTGCTAACATATACTAGGCAAGAACTGCTTGAAGGTCTACCTTTAAACTGACCCCTAGCAGTTCCAGACAACATACCATGTTTAGATGAAGGCAATGCTTTGCCTCACATTCCCTAGACTATCCTTGCCTTTTCTCTTTGGTTTGTGCAGAACGTCCTCAGGACATTTATCAGAAGTAATATTAGAAGCTGTCACTCTTAAAAGAGGAATTTCAAGGGCCGGTCCTTCAGCTGGTCCAAAGAGTCATAGTCCCATCCAGGTCACTCTAAACCATCTGAAGAGCTGTTCCTTTATCACTCCTGACTGGAGACTGGGTCTGTAATTAACTATGAATTCCTATTTCCCTTCAGTTAACCCAAAACTTGCTCATTCTCTTCTCCCTCTTTCTGCCAAACACACACACACACACACACTCTTTCTCTCCCTCCTTGTAAGGCAGTTAAAATGAACTCAAAAGCAGACTTTACCTTTGGTGGAGCACTTAGGTCCATCTCAAATTTATCTGGGAATGTTCTGCTGAGGGCCAGGTGTCGGGCATGCATGTAATACTGCAACACAAAAGAGAAGCCTTTACAAGTCCAGGAAGTCTTGGGTAGATTTAAGCAGGGGGGGAAAGGAACATAAAATGAGTATGTTCTAGAAGATGATGCTGAACACAGTCTAAACATCTGTTCAGCTAAGCAGAGTCCAGCTGATACTGCTGCCTGTAATGAACACATTGTTGTAAAGCAGTGAGCCATCCATGTTAGATTCACAGCAAAAAAGCCTGGAGCAGAAGCTGAATAAGGTTCCTGTAAGACTAAGACGTATTAAGATGGAAACTAGGACTTGTCTTGGTCAGTGTAGTTCTTAGTGAGGGACAAGTATTCTTTATCCCTCAAGATAGAACTGGCTCTCTTTTAACCAGGAAAATTGACATCTTTAAGTGTGCACATATATACACATAAACCTTGGACTCATCCTTGCACAGGAAGCACATGTAACAGTTACAGAAAAACAATATTTATGAGTGTATTGATGCCTGGCTTTCAAGAATTTGGCAAAAATATTTATAGATCCACTATACTCCTGAGTCTGCAGCACATGCACAGAACAAATAGCTCATTGTATCAGGGCCTCATTCTGTGTGGAACCACATAAACACCAAGGTTCTCACACACAGGTATCAGAGCAGGAAAAGGTCCAAGAGTTACAAAACTGATATATGTGCATCCACTTCTTTACTCCTGTAGCCTTGAGAATACTGCTTTGCTGCTCTCTTCTTAGCAGGTGGTCCTGCAGAGCTTTCTGTGCCAAACTAAAAACACTACTTTGCCTTTCAAGGCACAGAGGTAGTTTAGGAGTGTTGAGGAGTCACAGGGTCCAGAAGCATCCTAAGAAGAACAGGTAGGATTTTGAAAGTGTCCACATGACTCTGGAGCACAATTCCTACTCAGTGTATGTGCTGCCAGTGTCACCAGATTTTTACATTGTCTTTAGCACCAGGAAGAGCTCGGTGTCACTGGCTGCTGCTCTAACCTATTCACTTAAGTCACATCTCTCCTTGCCACTGGAGCATGGAAGCACTACCCTGGAATGTCAGGGCAGGCTTTGCCTTTAGCACCTTTGGGAGGTGCTTTTCAGGACAGGGCTGTCTCAGAATCACAGGATGTGCTGAGTTGGAAGAGACCCACAAGGATCATCCAGTCCAGCCCTCAGCCCTGCACAGGACCATCCCCAGAGTCACACCCTGTGCCCCAGAGGATCATCCAAACCCTCCTGGAGCTCTGGCAGCCTTGGGGCTTGTTGCCACTTAGCCTGGGAAGCCGGGCAGTGACCCAACCAAGCCTTCTGGCCGGGAAAACCGTTTCGCTGAGATCCAACCCTGAGCGCTGCCCTGACACAGCTCCAAGCCTTTTTATTTTTTTTTTTTTTATTTCCCCGGTGGCTGCTGTCCCTTGGTTCCACCCGCAGAGCAGAGCTCAGTCCCTGCCCCTCCTCTGCCCCTGCCCAGGCAGTCCTTGCACTTCAGCAGGATGTGAAGATTGTTGATCAGACCATGAGTCTGGAATTTTTAACCCTTGTGTTACACAGTTTCACACACCCTGCCGAGGTATCTCCAGTCCAGGAGGTCCGAGAGTCTCTCAGTTCGGTTCCTCTGGATGATCCTCTGGCGAAGGGACTGCTGACAAAACCCATACAGGAACTGGGTCAGCTGGTTGCACGACTCGTCTGGGGAGCGGAACCTCCTGTCCACTATGTAGATACCTGAGGGACACACAAAAGGTGGGCATGAGTGGAATTAAAAATGGGATCTGACCTCTCACATTTCCAACCCACCTTCTTCCACACAGTCTTACAAGCATCACATGTATTATACACTCCTTTTAATGTTAAAACACAGCTACAACTGTCTAACATTTGTTACTATTCTGATGGAATGGAAAGCTGAAGAGAACCATTTTTTTAATTTTCATTTTCTTTACCTGAAATTCAGCAAATGCTTCGAAACTCAGAGGCTTTGTTGTTTTTGTGTAAGTATGTCCAAAAGGATTCAAGCTTCTGGATAAAGACACATCATTTTTTATCTCCCATGATTTTTAAAACACTGACTGATCAAAAAAAACCCCCACATAACCCAGTGTTTTCCTAGTTTGCTGTGGAATTTTTAAGTGTGGATGGTCAGAATCAGCCTGTAGGAGAGAGACTCTGTTTTCTGTAGAAATCCAAGTGTTTCCATAGAGACACTGAACTCACATACATCAGTCAAGAGACAATTCTGGCAGAGAGGGCAGAGGTAAGCTTTGCCTCTACGTAGTTTGTTAAGATTAATACTTTATTTTTGGCACCTTCCTTACACCAGGGTGTTAGGAAGAAGATGGTACTAGACCTCAGCTATCTTTCACTGCTCCTTTTGAAGGGCTCAGAGTGTTACAGAGCAACCAGAAGCATTAAAGGGAAATGCTGGGAGACTCTACACCAGTATGAGCAGTGGGGAGTTTGGAAGGATAAAGACAAAAGGTTAAAGGGAGACAAAAAGAGAAAAAACCTGGAAAGGGTTTGGATAAATACAAAAGCTGGAAAGGCTCGTTCAACATAACAAGATATTGAAAGTTGTAATAATGAACTCCATTGCATTAGTGAAAGCACCAAATTGAGGAGTGAAAACATGGTTGTTCTGCTTTTTGCTTCCCTAACTCAGAGGGGATGATTTGATATGGGGTTACAAAAATTTTACCGTAAGCTGCTGGGTCAGAAACATGTTCCTGCATGAAACAGCCAAATCCAGAGAGGTTTGTGGTCACACTGGGAATGCCCATCACAGTACATTCAGCTGCCAAAAGAAACAGACAAAAAGTGTTTCAGGGCTAAAAACTTCGAGAGGTTTCACCTTGAGAGAGAAAATAAAAGGAAAAATAAACAGGTAGAAAGAAGATCCCATAACACTAGAGCTGCCCTGAAAATATCTAGTGAAAACTACAGTGCTTTGTTGTGGATTTGGAGAAAAAGTTAAAAAAAAGAAAGGAAGAAAAAGAAATTTTAAACACAACATTTCACACTGTGTTTGCAAATATCTCTCTGAGTTTCTCAGCAGTTAAAATGAAATATTTCTGGGAGTGCAGTGTTGAAACAGAAACTCCCTGGATTGGTTGACTTTTCAATTGAAGCCTGGTGTACCCCTATTAGTTGTTCACAAATCTTTACAAAGCTGATTCTCTTAGGACCAGGATCATATTAAACTTTGGCTACTGTTTGTAAACTGATCCCTGCAGCAAGAAAAAAACCCCAACCAACAAACCCCACCACTAACTCAGGACTGCATTCACAGTAGATGTGGAACTAATTTTATAAAATCGGAAAATATATGCATATTTTGTAGCTATTTCTGTCATAGCCATGAGTAAGGATAACTGTTCCCTCAGACTTAAAGAGTTTTTGCAGAAGAAGTTAAGCCTAACCTAAGCCAGCACACAGATCAAGTAAACACTCCAGTCTTTGAAGTGCAGAAAGCCTTCTATGGAGCCTTCACTGATATGACAATAAAACATGTCTATGAAATACTTATAAACCTACCTCAAAAAAAAATCACTTTTTGTTTCTGGGAGATTTAAATGGGTATCAGCAAAGAGAATTGCCTTTGCATTAGTAAAGGAAAGAGAAACAACTCTTTTGACTAGTGTAAACCACAGTTTTCCTCAAAACTGCCAAGGAGCAGTTTGACTTTTGTGTCCAGGTCAGAAATCATCCCTGGCTGTCACATTGACTTTATACCTTAGCTGAGATTAGAACAGGATGAGAAATTGCTGGCATGCAAGAGGGCTATCTTGGAACAGAATAGCTCTCTTACTTGGAGAGAGAGAGAGAGCTCTGGAGAATGACAAAACCTGCAGAATTTCTGTTCCGATTCATTGGCTTAAAACGAATGTTCTTACGAGGGGTACCCCAACTTCAGATGTGTATCAAGACTACAGAAAGTATTTTGGAGGACATGAAAAACATGGACATGCAGGCTTTGATCTTCACAGGTACTCAAGTTCATAGTTTGCACTGATTTAGTCAGGTGTTCAGTGCCTTTTTTTGAATGGGGGCCAAATTTCAAGTCAGAATCTATATGTTCTCTGTATTTTTGGAAATTTCCACTTAATTTCATGAAATTCAATATCACTGTGTGTATTTGTGGTAAATAACTTAGCTATGGTGTTACACAATTCTCTCAAACTTAACTCTTATCTTGAATTAAACCCATTGCACTGGGTCAGCTCATAGCATCAGATTTCTTGCCCTGCTTTTTTCAACAGTTACATTCCCATAAATCTTCTTTTAAAATCCTGGAATCAAGTTAATAATTAAGCTATAGAAATTATTTCTTGCTCCAAATTCACAGTAAACAAAGGAGTACATGTTAGTATTGGAAAGGGTGCAGTGCAAGGACAAATGTGAGCAGTTGTCAGTCAGTGGATGACATTTTATACCACCCAGCCCCCAAATTTTTCCAGCAGTAAGACCTTTGCACTGTAGAGAAAACAGAGCCTCAAGAGTTTTTGCAGCCCTCCAGAGGAAACTGGCTGCAAAGCCATTCTACATCAACAGAATGGGTGTCCATCTTTCTGTACTGCTTAAGGGTACAGGTTGCCTACCTGGAGTGTAACCCCAGGGCTCGTAGTAAGATGGGAATACACCGAGGTTGCAGCCTCTGACAAACTCCTCATAGTCCAGGGGCAGCAAGGGGCTTGTTGAAGAAAGAAACTCTGGATGTAGGATCACCTGGATATTCAAAACTTGCATTAGAGGTAAAAGAAATCCATCATGGGTACATGCTAATTATCAATAAGCTTAAGCAATTTATTCACTCTGCTCTTTTCCTAAGTATCTGGACAACACATCCTCTGACCATTCATCTGTTATCTAATCCACTTCCCACACTAAAATGTATCCTGCCTGTGTGTATTCTTGTCCTGGAAATAGTATTAATAATGAATCCTTTTTTTCTGGACAGGAGAACACTTAACATTTCAGCTTTATTCAAACACTTAACATTTCAGCTTTATTATTCTTCATCCAGAAAGACCATGTGCATACAGAATTATGCCTAAAGCTGTGGCATCTAGCAAGACCATATGGGTTGTCTTGGTCTAGTGCACCAAGGGAGAGTATTTACAAGGGCCTGGAGTGACAGGACAAGGGAGAATGGCTTCAAACTGACAAAGAGGAGATGTAGATTAGATATTAAGAAGAAATTCTTCCCTGTGAGGGTAGTGAGGCCCTGGCACAGGTTGCCCAGAGAAGCTGTGGCTGCCCCATACCTGGAAGTGTCCAAGGCCAGGCTGGATGGGGCACTGAGCAACCTGGGACAGTGGAAGGTGTCCCTGCCCATGGCAGGGGGGCTGGAATGAGATGATTTTTAAGGTCCCTTCCAACCCAAACCATTCAGTGATTCTGTGATTTGGGATGTCTTGTTAAGAAGAGGCCTCAGGCAGATAAAAAGCTGTGAGCTCCACAGCACGCACTGAAATAAAGGAATGTTTCCCATAGTTGACAGATCTCTCCCAAAAACAGGGAGAATTTTGGAACCAGACATATTATAGACCTATCACCACACTCCTGTGCCTAGGTCAACTAATCTTGCTGAAAGACAAAGCTAATTAACCTAGGCTGATGTCCCACTCTCAGGACTAAAGCTAATTTGTCTGCATGACTCTGCAGGGCTTTGGGGTCACTGCCCCATTTCCACTGGCAGGCAGAGAAGTGCCTTGTATGATCTGTCCAGTCAGCTTTGGGAGGAAAAACTGTGCAGGAACGATTTAAACTTCCCTGGGCTTATTTCCCTGCATAAACACACTGCAGCCATCCCTCCATGTCAAGGCTATGCTTTTATCCCTTCTTAATAATGTAATCATGCTACTCACTTGAGTAAACAATGAAGGTACTCAGCCAGTAAACGGGCTGTAGGCTCATTTTGCAAGTTTATTTGAGCCCAATGATTCCACTGGCACTGCTGAGGGTATTTTTCACATGCCAGCTGTGTCTGGGTGGATATGTCATACACTTCTCAAAATTACTTTCCATTTGAAGCTTTTTTTGTCCATGACATTCAGCTCATTAAGAACATTAAGAATTAAGCCTGTTCATGCAGCAGGTAATTTTCCAGTGGTAATAACAGTTTTCTACAAACTTGACATATGCAAGAGAACCAAGTCTGCTGAGAATCAGGAAAAGGTGTCTGCAGTGTTATGTACTGTCTGCTTTCTAATTTTCAAGCAGTTGTCTAGTTCTAGTTCTGGGGATTTTTTTACATCTATGTACAGTGCATCTTTCCACCCTGCTTTTGTTACATCTAGTACATTATTACCATGTTATGATCCCAGAATTCATTGGAGACACACACTTAGCATAGAATATGTTAAGCCAATTAGAAGCAACTAGGAAGTTGGGGAAAATATTTGCTCAGTTATTGTCATGGGTTTAAAAAGGCAAAACACTGAGAACAGGTGATATGTCATTGTCAGAGATGCTAGGGATATGACTTTAAAAAGAAGGTTTGGAAGAAGAATAATTTGCAATTTTAGGTTCTACTTGGACTAGACAGACATTGAGATAGTTAATAGAAAGACTGCCAGACCAAAAAAAACTTTGGGAGAACTTGTGAGAGCAGGAGCTGATCATTTCTGTGGTTTGATAAGGTAAACATGGAAATAAGGAAAGGATTTATTTACATACATTTAGTTTCAACCAAAACAAGAATTATTTCTGCTCAGGATTGAAGCCCTGGTTACTTTCTACAGCAAATGCTGAGTATCAGGGGGCTGTTCTTAAGAGATGAATCAATACTCCAGAAACTTCTGTGCTCCAGCTTTGGACCTCTAGTTTTAAGCAAATTAATCTGTGACAGAGCTTTACATCCGGGTGCAAACAACCTGTGGCACTTTCTTGATTTCAGGAGTAGAAACTCTTCACTCAGTACAGGAAGCAGACTGATCCAGGCTGGGACTGTTCAAAGAAATTCCATTCTACATCTGAAATGAAAAGGACAGGCTGTACCTTCACCCTGTCCGTGCGGTTGTTGAAGAGGCCGATGCGCCGGATGGTGTTGAGGATCGGGTCGTTGCCGTCATCAATCATGTTGTGGGTGGTCACTGGGGGCAGACAGTGTCTCTAAAGACAGAAGAAGAAACCCATAAGCCAGACAAAACTCTTGGCAAACAGTTCTGTCACCATTTTCTGTAACAGTTGTGTTCCCGTTTTCTAAGGTTAGTGGAAGACAGTGGGAGATTTTGTCATTGATGTGACATTTGCATTTTAAGGTAAGAAAGAATTATCACATAATGTTGTCTTCCATATAATTAAGGCCATAAATGAGACCATAAAATCCGGATTTGCTTCATTTACCTCCAAATATGCGTATTTGTACTAACCTTTAGAAAGGCCTACTGTTTAACTTCAAAGGTTTTTAGTCATTATATTGTACCTCCTTAAGAGTTTGATTTTACCTATTTAATAGATCCAGGCTTCGAGAACAACAAAATATTTACATTTACTGCAGAAGAAAAGAATGAGGAATTTTGATGTCCTGCATGTGATCCATGAATTTCCCAAAAGAATTAGTTTAGGTCATACTGGCATTAAAAATAGCCACAGTTGATCTTTAAATGTTACCAATGAGAGGTATATTTGCTGAAAACATCTTCCCAATGCACACATATCACTATACATCACACACAACCCCTGTTGTGTGTTGTAAATCATCACATTTATCATCTGTACTAGATATTTCTGTAATTAATACATTTTCTGACCTCAGTTGAATAGATGGCTCTTTTCATAATGCTTATATCATCTCGGTCAAGAATCTTGTTCAAGTCTGGAATTTCTCCTCTGCAAAATCAACACAAAGCCTGTTTTATCAAATGACTTGTTAATAGGATAAAGAAAACAAAGAAACAGCAAACAAGGTCTGATATCAACATAAATATTTACTTTTTTTTTCATGGCCCTTCTATATCCCCTATATTTTGTCCTCCCATACACTTGCTGACCTGTCAATTGGCTTCCAAAAAAGCTAAGTAATTCTTTTTTTTTTCCTCTGTTTTTCAGACACAGTTTGTTTTTGCTGAAGTTGCAGTCATCTCACTTATGCTTTGGGTCATTCACTTCCAACTGTCTTTTGAAACAATATGACTAAACCACTAATAAATATTACTTTATGCTTTTTTAAGCTGAGGTAGCTCATTTTTGACAGTGAATAAGCCTTTATATTACCTAGACATCCCAAATGTCTCTTAAGACTCTTTACACCACGAGATGCTAATGTGTTTATTTTTTTCCTCTGTGATTTGTGATTTGCTGTATGTGGTCTCACATCCTTCCTATGGATGTCAAAATTTCCTCCACAAAGAGGCACAGAAGCACCACAGGTAAACCACCTCAATATAAAATAACCTATACACTTACTTTAGCAGGGCATTGTAGAGCTTCTTTCCAAACTTTTCTTTCACAAACTGGGCAGTGTCCCTAGGAAGATAAATAAATACATGTACAAAACAGGAGAATCCAGGACAAAGCATAAAAGAGATTCCTGCTGTGGGAAATTAAACTGTGCTCTGATCAGTGGGCCACGTTTCCATGTCAACTATGAAAAAGAGACCATATATATGACCCTACATATTGAAACATGATCATTAATATTGGACGTTAATCAAGACTGAGAGATCTCCAATTTAACTATTAAAAAGATAAAAGGAATTTTAAAAGAAGTTTCCTCTTTCTGCCTTATTTCCCAACTCAAAGACTTTTGAAAACAAGTGTTAGACTGAAAGGCAGTTGGTCATAATTAGTTTGCAAAACAAAAAAAACTCCCTAAAAAGCTTGGGCCAAGTTTTAACCTAATAATAAAGCCTGTGCCAGACAAATGTTTTATTTTTAACTAAGAAAGAACTCCAGTGAACCACTGTTCTAAGTGCAAAGAGTAAGTTATATTATTCTGCCCCTAGTTGGAATAACTCGAAAACATAACTGCAAGTTGTGTTGTCAAAACAGCAAAAGCACTCTGAATTTGAGTAAAATACCCACTTCCTGGAACTTTTTCTGCCTTTCTGATTTCTATGTATACTTTAGGCTAAGACAAAGTTTGTTAAGTGAAATCCTGAGCTTTACCAAGCTGAGAATCCACATACGTGCTTTTAGTTGCTCTCTCCCAAATCACACAGGCACAACAGTTGATGAGTTAATTTTGGGTGAGTTGTAAAGCAGCTAAATGTCAAACCACACTGATCCAAAGCCCATCAAACTCGTCCCCCCCATGACCATATTTTCTTAGACTCATGCCATGCACAATATCCAAAACCTAACCCAGATGGGACAGACTGCTTTTGCAGAAGTAGAGGAATTTTATATCCCAGATCAGCCATCTTCTACTCCTTTTTAAGTGCCAACCTCTTCTGGTATTTAATTTCTGTGACATCCCTAAAATCATCTAATGCTGTTATGTAATACTGTAGTCAGGTGATTTTATCCTGGAGCTCCAGATTATGACCATGATAATGCTGCATATGATGATGCAGAGGGTCTTTTGCTTTTCATGGAGCACAGTGGGAAGGATAGCTGGAAGCAGCAGATTTTTGCATGATTTTACATTGTAGTTTTACCTTTACTGTTACCATTGTGCCTTGCACTGCTGAGTACCAGAGAAATAACCACGTACTAGAGATACAACACTCTGCATATTTCATGTAATTTAAACTTTCCTAACAGCCATACATTATTTATTTAATGTGTATCAGTTGTATTTCATTCAAACTTCACATACTGTGTATCAAAGACAAAGCAGAGGCCAAAAGCACTTGTTGCAAGCACGGCTGTTTCTCACTGCACTCATATTCCTTCAATTCCTGTGTAGTTCTCATTAGAAACTCTGGTAACTCATGTTATCCCACTTCAACTATCTAGATTTTAAGCTGGTTGCACAGATCCTCCCCACATCCTCACAGGGTGACAGTCCATTTCAGAGCATCATTCCTTTCACCCATCTTAGGCCCTTCCAGAAGTGATACAGGATGAAACATCCTTGGCACTGAACTGTCCCTCTCCACTGGCAGTGAACACAGCTCAAGCTCAGACACATTATTTTTGGGAAGCCAGAGATTATTTCCAACCTCCACATCTGTGGTACCTGTTTCCAGAGTGGTAACCAGGCAGAATGTTCCCTGTAAGTCCCAAGAAGTTGCTGTGTGATGACTCCAGAGATAATCTAGAGAGCAGAGACTTTTCTCATATCTGCCTTCTTTCCCAGATATGGCAAAAGCCAAATTACTTCAATGGTCCCTGTTAAACTACTTCTGTCACTGTTTTTGTGGAGGTTTAGTATCTGTTAGTCATCGAATTCAACTTGATGACAGATACCCAGGAACTGAGGCAGAGATAATCTGCTGGAGGCAGCTAACAAGATAACAGGAAAATCAGTATCTTTCTCTTACATAGTGCCTTTCGTCTACAGATCTCTAAACCAGACTTCTATCATTTTATAAATACAGAACTGGCATCACAAAGACTTTAAACACTGTGAGATGCAGGCATAAAAGCAGGCCTTGTTGGGTTTAGTCCCTCAGTTTTAAGACCAGCTCTCTTACTTCTGCAGCAGAGTTTAACTGCTGTAGCCCCTGATCAGGTGCCCGTTTCCATTCCCCTGCTCAGAGAATTAATCTGTAAATATGTTGAGTGCAATGGCATTTTTCACCTTTGTTTTTTAAACAAAATTCATCCCTGATAACCTATCACTGATTTTCCTCATGAATTCGAAGCTTCAGTTTTTGCCACATCATTTAGTTCAGAAGTACCTCACAATATTTGCCTTTCCCTACGTAAAATCACACAGCAGCTAAAGTGAGGTGAAGAAGTCTGCTCCTGCTTTGCTTCTCCCTTTTTTGCTTTTGCTTTTGGGAAGTTGTAAAATTAAAACTTTTAAACTGGGAAGGCCTGTGACAATTTTCCCTTTATAGTTGTAAGCCTCACTGCCTATTGTAGGCTGTACACAAAATTAATGTAATTTAAACAATTAAAACAATTATTAAATTAAACAATTATTATCAACTGTTATTCTGCTGCATCAGACAGAACGACTTCCATACTTCTACATAGAAGAGGATGTGTGATTAATTTCTTTTTCCTACAGAGAATCTTTCTGTGATAGATTAGCAGTGAGTCCTTATTTTGTGGGAGCTCCATGGCACATTCGAAGGGAATACCAGGAACAGTCAGAATACGTCAAGAGCAGTGGATTTTCTGGAACATTTGACTTTGCTGCTGCAAAGCAAATACTACTTGCTAATGTGTTACAAAGAATGGCAAGGGAAGTTTACTAAAAAGAACTATGGACACACACAAAAAAAAAGGAGAAATATTTACCCTTATTTCTCTTTCTCATCTCTTTCATCCCTGAAATACATTCTAGTTACCCACAACCCTCAATTTTAGCAGAGCAAAAAGAAAGGGCATTAATTCTTCAGCTGAAACTTTTGCATGTGTCCTGAATTCACTGCATCAAGCCCTTGGAGAGAATGGGAATTACCAGAGCTGCTTCCTGACTGCTTGTCCTTTCAGGGTTTCCACGTTGAAATTGTTTGTCTTTGCTGGCATGATGAAGAACACAACAACTGTAACATCAGTCTTGTGGACCTACATGACAAGAAAAATGGAGAGGAATAAATTAAAAAGAAAAATAAAATCTCACTACAAAGTATCACAGCCAACTTTAGGAATTAGTCACAGGAAAATCCAATGCACTTGGGCTGCCCAGGAAGGCTCTGACCTCTTAACTCTCCCTTTTTGTCATGTCAGAGATACAGCTCAGGATAATACAGGTAAAACATTTGTCACACGGTTTCAGTTTGGGCAATACACACCTTCCTGACCTCTCATGGTTTAGAGGCCATGGCTGAGGACATAGAAATAAACTTAAAATTAAAAAAATTAAAAATCCTACACACATTTTCTCACCTGACACAAACTATTTTGTCAAAAAGGAGTGAGTAAAGAATTTTTTGCATGAATGAGGCTTTACTCCTGTCAGCAACTGTTTAAAGAAAAGCTAAGAGTGAACCCTGTTCAGAGCAGTAAATATTAAATTATTTTGGGTTGCCTCCGTTTTAAATTTTAGACACACAGACTTGCTGTTAGCAGGCCCTCTCTGACTGAGGTACAGGGAAATGCAGAGTGGAAAATAACCTACAGGAGTCACCTGTCATGTTAAGGTTCTTCCCTTCCCTCTCCTCAAGGCAGGTTCAGAGTCCATCATGTGATCTGAGCGTGTATTAACACTCTGTGCCAACATTAATATATTACCTCCAAAATGTCAGCAAGGAGCAAAATAAAATAAAATAAAATAAAATAAAATAAAATAATAAAAAAATAAAAAATAAAATAAATAAAATAAAATAAAATAAAATAATTGCACCCAATTCTATGTATTTTTTAGGGCCAGGCACACCACTACAATTTGCTTCAGAAGCAGCAGCATTTCCAGCCTCAGAAGTAGTACAGGTATGCTGCTATTCCCAATGGAATTACCCCTTGAAACAACCACAGGGCAATAATTACACTTGAAAATGATGAACACTTGAAAGCATTACAGAGCTGTTCTTTGAACAGCTAATCAGCTGCTGGCATCCAAACTAGACCTGTAATGCAGTGAAGTCAGGCTCACCTTATGGGAGAAGCAACAGCACAGAGTTTAATGATTCTATGATATAAATAATTAGCTGCAATAAGAGATTGTTGCAATGGTTGCTCAAGCAATTCTTTCCCTCTTATCACACGAGACTTTGCACACTATCAGCTTTCAGAGCTGTTTAAATGCCATTAACAGGTAGTTGATGTTGATATTGCCCTGCAATGCCAAACAAGCGACTTCTGTTGTGGAAGAAATGCTTGAGTTATGTGAGGCTGTGTGAGTGAATCATGAAGGATTTGCAGAAAGTCCACAGGCTCTAATGGTGTGTTAACAGAAGGTGGTGGTAGCACAAGTGTTCTTAGGGCCTTGAAAATCGATATATTTTTCAGCCCTGCTGATAACAAAGTGTCATTATTTTATCCAGATTTTCCACATCATTTAAATGATAAGAGTACATAAGAGAGAGTCTGGCACAACAGCCAATTGATCCTGGCTAGATGACTGAAAACTGATTAGTCCTACTTTTTCTGTCTATAATTTTAAATATATCAATGGTTAGGACAGATATGGAGACATTTTCAACAATCTCATTGTGAGTGGTAAGTGCTCTGATCTTTGATCAGAACAAGGCCTAGTTCTTCCTTAAATTAAAAGTAAATCAATTTAAAAATATTTTTAAATATTTTATTACATTAAAAATATTTTAATAAAATATTAAATTAATGATAATGGTAAAAATATAATAATTTAATTAACTTAAAATTTAAAAATAAAAATAAATTTTGAAATTATTTTTAAAAATTAAAAGTACTCCATAAAAGCATTTAGAAACATTACACTCATTTTCATGCAAGATTCCCATCCAGTGTGGTAACAGTAGATTTAAAATATCATTATCAGGACCCAGTGAATTAAGCAATTTGCTTAAAAAGATATTTTTAAAAGGCATCATTAAAGGATTACTTTTATTACCCTTCTAATATGTAAACCTTCAGGGCAAACTCTTGAATAGCATTTTCATTATTTCTCTCTAAAATCGAGGGAGGTGACCACGGATTAACTTCTAGAACTCCATAACCAATTATTTTTAATCTGTCTGAGATCATTATATACTCTGAGGATTCAGAGAAAGAGCTTTGTGGAAACTGTGAGCATCCCATAATTACTTTCCCATAAACCAGAGTTTATAGGAATTCTTGCAGGTGACTTCCACAGTATGGTAATTTGAGTACGAGCTCTATGTTATCAACAGCTGCACAAGTTTTCTTACCCTCAGCAAAAAGTTCAATCTTGATAAGGCTTCTAGAAACATATCAGCTCCTTTGTTGGAAAACTCATATCTCCCAGCAATGAAGAAAAACAAGGTCTTCTCAAGATCGAAGTCAAGGTGGCTGAAGGCAAGCAGACAAACAGACAAGAACAAAGTATTTTCCTAGACATAATCAAGCAAAGCACACAACAGCTTTCTATTCTGGAGGAATTTATTATCCCAAAAACATAAAGAAAGTGAGGCTTTTCTGCTGCTCTTTAAATTGACGGCCTTAATCTGGCAAACTGCATCTTGGGTAAATAATGAACAAATCAGGATCTGCTCTCTGATATCACAGTCTGTTAAGCAGAGTTAGAACTGGTGTCTAAAATTCCTTTAGTTTCTGACTGAGAAATCCCAGACAGATATTTGAATAAGCCGGTAACATTTCAGCTCCTCTGTGAAGTATTCATTACTCTTCCTGCTTTGGTTCTTGCTTTAAATAGCGTTGGACAACGGTTGCTAATTTTTGAAAAGTAAAAGCATACCCATAGAAATGACCTCGAATGAACTCTTGGATCCTAGCCTTGTACATGGAATGCAAATTCTGAAACTCATGCATTGCTGAAAATTTCTTAACGTTCAAGCCATTTGGGGTGACAACATCTGGAAAAGCAGAGAAAAGGCAGAGGTAGACATCTTCAGAGTCAGAGAAATCTTTCAGGAAAGAACCAATGTGTCTCCCAGCTGTCAGTATGTGAACAGGTTATGGAATATGCTATTTCTGGAGAGGGAACAGCATTGCCTGGCACAACAGTCTCCACCAGCTTATTCCACAAAGCTCCTGCACGTGGCATGTTGGCATTGAAGTGGCTTTCACCTTTGCTCAACACTAGACAGACCCTGCCCTTTTGTCCTGTCAAGACTCCAGTAATGTCTCCATTTAGCTGTGTTTGTTGTGCAATATGCCCTTTATCTCTTGATTCTTGCTATCACTGTTGCCTGCTCTATCACTAGAGATTGAAAGCTCTTGAAAGTATAAACTGCACAGGACTATGCCCTTGTTTACTGCATGGCACAAGAGATATCCATTCTATCAAGACTTCTGAGGGTTTATCAGAAAAGGGAGAATATAGGAAACCTTTTAAGAAAAGACCTTCCTTGAGTAATCTGTGGGATTTCTCCTAAATACAGCCACAGAATAATATGTTTTACACATTTATAGCTGTTCTCCTCTAAGACTCTATAGTACTTGTCCATTTCCAGCATTTTAAAGGTAGAATTATAGGATATCCAGAAGACAGACACAGCTTGCTTCAAACAACACTGAAGTTCAGTCCCTCTTCACCTTCCTGGTAGATCACAGCAGCTATTTTAAAGGCTTGCCCTAAATCTAGTTGACATAAATGGAAAGAATGCCACTTTCTTTTCTTTGAGTTGGTTTATGAAAGCCATGTATGGAAATGAAAGGGGAGGCCAGTTCCTTATTTCAAAGTAACACAACTGCCTTAAACAGACCTACACTAATTTATGATACCAGAGATCCTTCAAATACAAAGAATCTTCAAAGAAGCAAGAAGCACTAATTATTGGAGGGCACAGTGGTGCCAATTCCAACCTTGTTCTCCTGAAGTGGTCATTGGGTGTCTGGTCATCACAGCCATTAACTGGAGTAATTCTAAAGGTTCTGTGCAGCATCCAAAGGACCCTCAGTAAGGTACTATAATTCCCTACAACACATGGTTCATGCAAACCAAAGAGCACCTCCCTTGATCCCAGTGCTCATGGGTAACTCCTCCCATACATCAGGGTTACTGATGGGAGCACAGTCTCTTCCTTGCCACTGATACAGGTCCTGAACACCACTTTTGCTGTCATTTTTCAGTCACAGATGCCTGACATTCAGGGTTTCCCGTTTACATGTCTAGCATTAAACATCTGGCCTGATATAAAAGTCTCCTACTTCTGGAGAGACTTATGGAGACTTCTTTAAAACACCTATGGCTCTTCTGGTTAATCCCCTGTCAAGATGATCTTAAAGTAAGTACAATCAATTCTCCATATGCTATCCACTATACTTGCCTGACAATTTTCACGCAGATGCCACAGCCATTTTTAATTACTTCTTTGAAATTTAAAGTCTACTTCAGCAATATATGTGTTTTCCTGACAGGTAAGTGATCTCTGACTAAACCTTATTTTGTAAAGGCTTCTGAAACACTCAAGGTTAAACAGCAGTAGATAAAAATTCAACCTTTATTAGCAACTATGAAATACCCAAAATTTTGATGGATCTGTCTTGGAATACCACATTTGAAACTAAAGACCAGGAAATCTTTACTTGCTAGGTACTTAAGATTTGGTTCTCCATGACAGAAAAAGGACGGTCTTGGTGGGCCTGACAAGAAAACTTGTGCTTTTACCTTCTTCTGCCCAGCACTTAAAAGTTCTCTGAACAAAGACCTCCGTGGCCTCATATGAGTGGGGAGGCAGCAGAGCAGAAACATCTTCCCTTGCCTTTACCAACCACACACCTCCTCTTTCCTCTGCCCTGCTCTTTGTCCAGCGTGGAAGAACAGGCTCCTGCAGGCCATAGTTTTGAGAATACAACCATTTCAAACTCTTCCCAATAAACTAAAAATGCCTGACTGGGTATTTCTGACCAGTTTCCATCCACTGTCTCACATTTATTTTTATTTTTCAGGGAGTTTTGATCCCCCTCAGCCACCAGCAGCAGCCTGTGTATAACCTACTCTCATGTTCTCTGATTTAACTGCAGCTTCATTTACCCCTTCATCAGGATAATCCATATCTTAGTTAAGGTTTTGAGATGCAGAACAAACTTTGTGGCCCAAAGCACCCAGTTCACTATTTCTGCTCAACAAACAGTAACATTCTGAACCTGTGTAAGGCAATGTGCCCTCACCCCGGGGAAGAAGTGATAAAAAAGAGCTTTGTCCCTGTGCCAAGTGTTTTCTTGTTGTTTAATGAATTACTGACATTTTTGTTCAAAAAGTTGTCCCAAGTAGGCCAGATCAGAATGTTTTGACTTCTGTATTTATAGGCAAGAAACTGGCATTAATTTAAGTAATACTGGCACAGTAGGATGTCTTCTGCTGATAGGTCACTAACATTCAGGGTTGACTCATACTTTTTTCATAGTTTCCTTCTATGATTTTGATCAAATATATACAGGTAGGAAGCCTAGCTCTAGACATCAACTGATACCTAAGTCTCTTGGAATTTTGATTCAAAGTCTTCTCTACTGCCAGTGAGAAAAATGTTTCATACCCGAATGAAAACATTAGAAATCCTGTAATATCAGCTTTCAAATCACGGGAATGTAACTTATGATCACTGACAGAATCTTGCTTGATACTTCAAAGAAAACAGGTTCAACATCAGAGACTCAAACTTTTGACAAATATGATTTGATAAAATATTGATCAAATAATAACAAGCAGTCATTCTGACAGGTTTAGGCTGGCAAATGGGCCTTTGTCCTGGTGCAAACTTTCCCTATGCAATCAGGTTCACTAATTTTAAAGGGACTTTTCCAAGTGATAAGATTTACAATTCAAATTATAATCCAAGTTTAATGTTAAAGAGAAGTAGCAGAGACAGCTCTACTTGGCACATTTCTCAGCTATTTTTAGCTAACAATGTGGTTACAAAGTTTATCTCTCAATAAATGCAAATAAAACTTAATTGTGCCAATTCTTCATTCCCCTTTTAAAAGTTAATTTTTAAAGTGGGTTGAGAAACATACACATACTTTCAGCTTTCAAGTTCCTCTTCAGAATTCAAGCTCAATGAAGGATTGCTGAACTTTCCAAACAGCCAATGTGGATTTCAAAACTTCAGAGAGAATAAATAGTATGAGAATAGACTCCTACACAGTTTATTTGTGGTCCAGGATTCAAAGAAACTAGCAAAGTACTTATTCCCATCAAAACATACTTTCCACTTATAGTTGTCTCCTAGGATTTGGAATGGCAATTCCTATTGAATTTCCATCTAGCTCTGTCAACATGAAGTAATTTTTTAACCCCAATATTAAATATATTTACTTGGTTTCTTCAAAGTTGCAAGAATAATTACAAAAAGCTCAGGCCTGTGAATGTCTGTGCATGGAATTCTCTTCAGCTTCAGTTGATGTTTTATCTGTCTGCAGATTTTCTCTCCCAAATTAAACTGGATTCAGACTCATTTCAGTCTCCTAAAATCCCAAAACATAAACTATGATTTTCAAAGGCAGCTGTTGTGAGGAGAAGCCTCATCCCAATATAAAACAGCTTCAGAAGTCTGATTTTCAGAGGCTGAGTGCTCTGCACTTTGTAAAAATCAAGACCTTTCAGAGATATCCCAATTTAAATGACTGAACACTTAAGTGACTTTTAAGAAGATATGGCTGTCATGTTTAAAATGAAGTTTAAAATAATCTAAGTTCATCATCCTGTTGACAGTCAGTCAGGAATGAGGCAAAGGATTCAATGAACACCTCTTTTGTTCTGATTCATGAACCACGATGTGGCTTGAACCATTGAAGTTAACAAAGATAACAATCCCAAACTATAATTAGCACTGCAAATCACCTTAAAAATCTAAAAAAAAATCAAGAAAATAAAGTCTTTTGAGTATTGCTTAGCTTAAAATAACCAAAGTGTGAACACACCTGCTTAAATAGTCTCCAAAACCGTTGTGCAGATTTCCCCTCATGACGCTTACCTGCACATGGGGTGTTGGACTGACTTAAAGAGAGCTTTAATGACACATCAGACTGGGATCATCACCTTGCTCAAGCTCCATGCATGGAACACAAAAAGGTTTTGAAATTTCATATTTTATCAGGCCAATACAACCGGGAAAACCAGACAAACTGTTGGGTACATAACTCAACTATTTTAGAAAATATTATATGTATGAAGCTTTTCATGGTTTGGCCCTAAGAGCATGGAAACCCTGCCACAGACAAAGCTCCTGAAGCTAGATGTCCTTGCAAAGAATTAAATTAATGCTCTCCTAAAATGGTACTGGAAGCAGTCATTAAATGGTGCTGAACTTGATTTCTTCTGGACTACACTACATGATGCTAGAATGTGTTTCAAGTGATATCATCTGCACTTGGATTTTTAAAGTTGGTTATTCTCTGTCTCTATTATGTTCATTCAATCTAAGGAAATGTAGATGGTAGGAGGAAATATAGCAAAAAAATCAATTTGGGTCTTACCAGGAGTTCTTTTAAGCATGTGTTCTGCTTCTGTGGCTGTGATCTGTGAGACTGTGGTGAACACGTGGGCACAGTGCACAGATGCCCGTTCCATACAGTACCGGTGGTAAATCTGCCTCTCTCCAGCTTCCTTGTCGATGTCAAACTGGTAAATAATAAAACAAACAAACAAAGACACCTGTGTGATGTGCTCCTCAGATTTATTACCTCAAAAAAGGTTTCTTGTGCCAAGCTCAGTTTCCCCAGGGAATGAGAATTGTGGGATAATTCTGCTGTTTTGTCATTTTTGGGTTTTGAACTATTTTATCAACTTCAAAGGGTTTGAAGGAGCAAGAGAGGTCTCAGTTCCTGCATGTTCCTGAAGAAATGGCAGCTCTACAATGGAAGGACAATTAGATTAATGACCCCATGAAAGGTAAGGATCTGTGATATTTGGCCTGCTGGCTGACAATATATCATACTGCATCTTGCAAGGGCTTGTAGGAAAATCTGAGAGAGCAGGAAAGTTGCTGGTAACTGAAGGTATAGAGGAGAGAAGGAAGAGGGAATGAGGATGAGGACAGAACCTGGGGACTGGGTGGAATGGTGGGAATCATAGAGATGATTTTGACTTGTGGTGGAGAGGCAGGATATAAAGACTCAGACACAGCTCCTGAGGGAACAAAGAACATAAAAAATGAGATATTTTCTGATACTCAGAGATGTTCTTTCTCCAACTTCATCACTGTTATTTGCTGCTTCTTGTATTTCAATTTAACTCCATTAATTTCTAAGTTAAAACCACTAGATGAGACCACCCCAAATAACAAAGCATTTCTGAATCACCTTTCAACCGTGTAGCTACTCCTTTTTTTTTTTAACTGAGCTTACATCATCCTGATGCAAAGAGAAAGCACAACACCTACTGAGCTTAAAGGTTCAAATGTTCACTCAGATGTCCACTGCAAAACCCCTGCAATGAGTCTAAAAAAGGTCTCAATGATTTCAACTAAATTACAATCCTCTTAGTCTCAAATGATGTTTCACTTATGGGAACAGAAGTCTTGACCTGCTAAGGTTGACAGAAGGGGCACCAAATGGACTGTGTGAGTTCCATGGAGAGTGACAGTGACCCTCAACGAGCTCTGTCGTTATCGCTGCCTAATGCTGCCCAGTCTGACTGTGATTGCCTTTGACTGTGGAACTTCATTGCCTGTAAGAGATTTAACCATTATTACAGGCAGGGCAGACAGCACTTTCTATAGTTAGGGCTGTGTGACCTCTGCTTCCAGCACTTTAGAACTCAGCCAGAATAAACCTATTCAGACCGTGACCTTTCCTGCAAAGTAGGTGCTTAATGTTGGTACAGAACATATTTTAAGAAATTTGATCACATGTGAACCATTTTGGGGGACTAGATTTAAGCAAACAGCTTTTAATTTTTACTTGGACATGTATAGATAGAGATGTAGCTATAGATATCTTACAACTGCTTTGCTAAGAAAGTGCTTTTATCCACTGAGCACTAACTCTGCAGCGGTGCTACACTACTTGTGAGAAAGTGGCTTCAACTCTATTACTTGAAAATGCCACCCTAATGTGAACAAAAAAAAAAAAAGAACTCTTGAAAAATCTCAGCTGAAAACTAGATGTTTTATTTTGGTATTGATGGTCCCCTATATCAAGAGTTTCTAAGTTTCCCAAAGAGATTTTTAAAAAAGGTAGGAAATACACTTTACAATATGCTACCCTTTCTCAGTTGTATCATCATATATCATATTTTCAACAGTCCCCATGGGAATCTTAAATGGTCTTTTCTCTAGGACATATATCTCATTTGTCACAGAAGTTGAATGGTAGAAGGAGCACTGAGTAGGTGGGCAGAGAAAGAAAAAATAAAGGTGAATTAATTTGACTTGTTAGGGTGTCACAGATCTCTAGCATTGTGCATCACTTACCCTAAACCAATTCACACACAGCTTTTAACTGAGTATTTGATTGTTCAAACATTCTGTGCTAAAAAAAAGCCACAAAAATGGGACAGTTCTTTCACATGCTGGACAAACACACAAACGGGATGGGGCACCACTGCAGTCAGAACTGTGGAAGTCTTTTCAAATACATCTTTGTACTAAAAATAATTTGTAAATTGCTAGCAAACAAATAGCTGCTCAAACTTCAACGGGTTTTTGTTCTCTTTCTCAGCAAGAAGGGGTTTCAATTACAAAATGTAATTAGAAGCTGAATTTGGGGCATGTTCACTAACTGTGGAAAAACACTCCCTCCAACACTACAAGGAGAAAGGTTCATAAAAAAATTGTTAAGCACTGTGGCTTATTTCTAGCTAGCTTTTATTTCTTTGACTGCATGAAAGCACTTTACACGTTTAACACATATAACACATATCAGTGCTTATTTCTTCATTGCTATAAGATTGTCTCATCTTCTGGAAATGGGAAATACTTTATTTTGCGTATGCTTGCATGACTTTTGGCATTTTTCTGCAAAGGTACACAATTCCAGGGCTATTAGGAAGAATAAACAGAGGACAGGGAGTTCTCACATTTCATTTGCTCTCACTCTCCAGCAGCTTCCACCACCAATTAGTAAAGCAAGCCCCTGACTTCTGACCTCACTTACAATGTGGAGCAAGAACTGGGCACTCCTGAGCAGGCTAGACAAGTGAAAATAGCCTCAGACAAGTTGAAGGGCAGGTTAAATGAAAATTAATTGATGAGACAGGAGACAAATTTAGTCCACACAGTTCTGTGCAAAGACAGCTGAGCTTGCTGCGCCAGTCTTAGCTCCAGAATTAGAAGCGACACGGGGCTGTGTGGAGCCAATCTGCCCAAATGAAGCAGCAGCTTTGCTCTTCATCCCCAAACCAATGTTCCTGCCCAGCAATGGGCTCTGCCCTCTGGGTGCATGCCCACCCCAGCTCAGGCACCTGTGAACTATGTTCCATATCCCTCGTGTCCAGCTGGAGCAAAGCAAACCACCCGTGAAGTGCGTCATGCTGACCGCTGTTTGTTTGCTCTCACCAGCACGGGGAACACGGGCAAAGCCACCAAGGAAAGCTGCACCCAGAGGAAAACAGATCTAAGCACATTAACTCTTTGCAGACCCATTTAGGGTGGAAAAGACCCCTAATGTCATCGAGCCCAACTGTTTCATCCCTCAGTGATTGTTAAAGACTCCTTCAATATCCACTTCCCTGCAAATATTTTACTGCTTCTCCTGGTGAGGATCCCCTCCTGCCCTGAGTGTTAGAAACCAAGCAGATTATTAGTATTTACAAGATGGAATGAACTACAGGAGGAAATTACTCCTTTACAAGGCCAGTCTAATTGCAAAGCAACACAGGAAGATGTTCCACAGGCTCAATGCTTTGGGGATAAAACTTGCATTTGCTGCAGTGTAATCCTGAGGAAAAATTTCAGCTCATTTCTGTCTTTTCTATGGATCCATGTAATGAGCATAACATTTCATTCATGTCTTAAAATTTAACATGTTAGGAGGCCCAGTAGGTAATCACTGAACCTTCAAGCATGACATTCTGTTTAAGACAGCTAAGATAATCACTGAATGAAAAAAACAAATATCAAGTAGTTATGGGATACAGGTGTTATGTTTCTTCTGGAAACAGTGAACAGTCACTGAAGTAGCAAATCCAAATTTGACATTCCTACTTCAAAATGATAAAGTGTAAAATATTCCCAAAGCACAAGAAGAATGATTTGAGTGTGGAAACGGAGGAAGGACTATACTGGCTACATAAGTACTTTTCTGAAAGAAATTTGGCACAATCCGCATAGAATCTCTAGATTCTGGTACTAGACTATGCTTTCCTAAAGAAAAAAAAGTATGATGAAAACCAATGGAAGTTAAACCACTACAAATTCAAACTGGAATTAAAATATGTAATTTTCCTGAATAAAACATTATGACACCTTTGCAGAAATAACACAGACTACCCTCACCACTTAAGCCCTACCTTGAGACTGCATAACATTTTTGTAAATATTTTATATCTCAAAAAAAAAAAAAGTACATGTTTGATGCATGAATATTTAACTGAGGATTTTAGACAGAGAATGAAATAATCTCTTCTGGCCTTTTAAATCAGCAGCACACTCAAGTTCAAAGTGATGCTGCAGTGGAATCAGGAACAGTCAGAGAGAGGTCTGGAGTTCAAATTCCTCACCTACCAAAAGGAAGAATGAAAAGACTTCTGTTTCCAGCATAATCTCACTGGCTGCCAGTGCCTGATTTATGTAAGAATGACTCTTTTAAAATTCAGCTTACGTCAAATTTACCTCCTATTGACTGTTATCTTGTGCAAATAGAACTTTCATTCTGGTATAGCTCTGCAATGCCAAAAGAGAATGAAATCTACACTTCCTGGCATAAATCAGATTTCCATGAGCTGCTCTGCTGACAAAGAGGATCAGCTTTGTATCACAGAGAGCTCAGGGACAGCCTGGGCAGTGCAGCACTAGCTGGAATGAGAGCCTGTGCTCTGATATTGGCAGCATGAAAGCTCTTGACTATTCATTTTCATTGGGATTTTTAGTACTCTTCCTTTCATACCTCTTGGGACAGGATTTTCCACCACCTTGCAAACTAGACTCAGCTGCACTTGCATGAGCCCAATGAAAATGTTGCAAGCTCTAAATAGAAGAGTTACATGTGGCAGGGTAATCTAAGGAAAAAAGCAATGAAGAATAAGACTAAGCTTTCCTTCTTCTCACTGGAGCACTTTTCTATTGTAACTCAAATGGGTTTTTTAGTAAGAAGTATCACAGGCTGAAGCCTACAAACTTCTCCATTATGCCAGGCCAGTGGTTCCCAAAACCATTCAGATGGTCACCTCTCAAGATAAATTCCAGGTTAAATCATTTGCCAAAATAAACTGTCTATTCCCCTATCAGTTTGCCTGGACTGCCTCTCAGTTAATTTATGAAAAGTGTTGGCCTATTTAAAACCCCAAAGGGATGAAATAAGACCAAAAGAAACCCTAAATAAGCCAGTCCCCTTAAACAATGGGGAGAGCAATAAAAGATTAACATTCTTGATCTTCAGCTGAGAGGTCAGTTCCTCTTGAAGAGAAAAAGGCTCTACAGACTCAGAACTTTTTTTCACAGAACTTCCTAACTTCTGGATTAGCTATTTTGGTTCAGTTTATATTGGCAACAAGCATAACCCTACACTCACCAGTGCAAAAGCTACACTGGACATGGGGATAATGGGAGAAATGCACTGCTTGCTGGACTATTTAGACCTACAAAACCTCTTAAACTTCTGTGGGGAATTAAGCTCATAACACACCCCATTTGTTAGTGAAATTATAAAGTGTTGCCTGTGGAAGACTTCAAGCCAGTAACCCATAAGAAGGGTTGGCAGTCCCTGACCCAGTCATCTACCTGGGGATCTTGATATGCTTAAAGGTAGATAAAAATATCACACTGCCAGTTACTGGGCAAGTCACCTTCGATTTTGTTCTTTTTGTTTTCCCTCCATCCCTTCCTCCAGGATCAGAGTGATTTAAGTGTGGACATAGGAGTAAAACGTTCACTGAATAGCCTGTTAGATGGTTACTGCCTCAGGGTTCTTTAGCTGAGACATGGCCAGTCTGGTTGTTACACACTGGTTTGGACATGACAGCGTTGCTTCTGCTGTTCACTCTGCTCCTGGGCACGTGCTAAGGGTTTAACACCCAGCTTTGCACTGCAGCAGAGGCAGCTAAATTTCCCCCAGTCCCCCAGTCAATACTGTAAGAATACAAGAATTGTATCATTTCATACAGTAGTCACAGAATCCTAGAGTCACAGAATCCTTAAGGTTGAAAAAGATCTCCAAGACCATCGAGTCCAGCCTGTGACTGAACACCACCTTGTCAAATAAACCACAGCACTAAGTGTCACATCCAGTTGTTAATGTCATCCAGTTGTTAGGTTGGAATGCTGTGTTAGAACCAGGATCCTGTCTCTGACAGAGGCAAGGAGCAGATGGCTCAGGAAGAGGCCAGGAGTCACACAACATTACAGTCTTACACCCACTGTGCACACTCCTATCTTCCAAAAACCCACAGCTTGCCTCTGCCAGCTCGAGTAGGTTTTCATTCACCCAGAAAATGTCCTCTCACAGGCTGCAGGCTGACAAGTGCCCTCAGCTCATGAAACACAGAGTTCTGGCAGCCTGCAGTTCAGGACTCTGCTGATCTTGTATCTTCTGGTCCTGCTTATCTACAGGGGTGGTTTTACACTGCAGTGGAAGAGTCCTGCACTGTGTGGGAAGTGTAAAACTCTCCCTACCAGACAAATTTTTGTGGACCGTGTTGGGGACTAGGAAAGGGAACGCAAGGCTCCCTCTTTTCTCCACAGGAGCTGTACATGCCTGACTGTCTCTAGGTACAATTGGGCCACACACTTTCCTTCTGTGCTGCAACCATTTTCTGTGACATTTGGCACAGCCCATCCTACAGCAGCATCCTTCCCACCTATCTCAGCTGCTGCACTTAAAGCTGGTGGAAATTGTGCTTTAACCATGAAACATGGGTCAAACATGAGAACTCAATTATGATTATGTTTCAGAGGAAGGAATTTATGCCATAACACTGACATAGGAAAACCAGACATTTTACTTCAGGGTGAGAGGGGAGGATATGCCCTAAAAATATATTGTTTCCTCCAAAGATTAAATGTGACAAAGCCCCAAAGAATGTTCTTCACTGACAAATTGTTTGTTTGACCTTAATAGTTTGCTGTTAGAAGGCAGCAAAATGAAAGTCTGAAGATCTATCTCTCTGTATCTTCATTACAGTAGATCAACCTCCCATTTCTCAACTGACTTTTGGACCAAGTTGACCTTTTTACAGGCAAAGGAGCCCTCACTAAGATAGTTAATTTTGTCAGGAACAGCTTTATCACCCTCTAAGTATGTTAAACAGTGGTGTAACAGCTTGGCATAATTTCCTCTATTGGTACCTTTAAATGTCAATCCACAGAGGGTATAAAGCATTATTATCATATTCAGAAGTTTCTTCCCTTAAATATTATTTACAGCAGTTTACAGTAATACTCTAAACTGATTATAAATATATTAAAATCTGCAAGTCCACTCTGATGTGAGATCATTACTTTTTGTTTTGAGTGCACAGAAAAGGGTGAGGCACCCGAAGTTACCATGCAGGGGGAAAAAAAGTTGCTTTTGAGAAAAACAGACTAGTTTCTGGACTTCTTGCAGCTCACTAAATTAACCAGAAGCAAAAGAAATCAAAATTTTTTTTTTAGAATTTCCTTTCAAAAGAAAGGCAAGGCTCTGACATATTTCAGTATTTAAGTAAATTTTAAGTAAAACAATCAACATTCTCTTTTTTAAACACTGATTTCTCATTTTGAATGCCCCTCTTTTTTTTTTTACTATTGTTTCCTTACTAATAAATTATGTGTAAGAATGAAAGGGTAAATAAATGAAAAATCCCCACTTCCTCAAGAGTTAAACCTGAAACCACATGTGTTTAGTTCTTTCAATCCAGCTCTGACCAGTAAAAAATGATTTAATGTACCTTTAAAGCTAGATTTTGCATATATACACCTAAAGAGAGTATGAGGGAGCAGGAATGTCTAGACTCCTCGACTGGGTTATTCGTGCTGCCTCATTAATGCACGTAAAAACACATCTAACTTAGGAGACTGGGTTTAGTAGGGGATAGATGGAGAGAGATCTGACAGATAGAAGTGACAGGACAAAGGGGAATGGCTTCAAACTGACAGAGAGTAGGGTTAGACTGGATATTAGGAAAAAATTCTTCCCTGTGAGGATGGGGAGGCCCTGGCACAGGTTGCCCAGAGAAGCTGTGGCTGCCCCATCCCTGGAAGTGTCCAAGGCCAGGTTGGATGGGGCTCTGAGCAACCTGGGACAGTGGAAGGTGTCCCTGCCCATAGCAGGGGGTGGAATGAGATGATTTTTAAGGTCCCTTCCAACCCAGATCATTCTAGGATTCTAAGATTCTGTGTTTCTGAATAAGGCCAGCAGTACAAACTGCTCAGGCCTTGTCTTTGGAAGACACTGTTCCACATTGTGTCAAGCTTCAAACATCCAAGTGATTTTCTTCACTGCTTTCAGCCAAGAAAATACATGCACAATGAACAAGGCATTTCTTCTACCTACCTCTACCCTCACTAAGTGCTGGAATGCAAAAATCTCTTTAATTCAGTTTTGTCTGTGACCATATTAGAAACCCCAGCTTATGCAATGCACCTCTGCTGAAGGCAGTGCTAAAGACATTTGGGTCCTTGAAAGGTTGGTTTCTGTAATGCTTTGAGTGGAAAGAAAACAGTGAAAACCCAAAACCACTAGACAGTTAACAAAAATTCCAAGAAACAGGTGTGGCTCCTTTGAAGTCAGAAAATACTTCCTACGTTTCCCAGTTACAAATAAGGCCTAACCTGAAATGCTTGAAATTAGAAAGACTTACTATGACTTGCAAGAGTTAAGAAATAGGTTGGGGAAAGAAAAAAACCACAATTTAATACAGTTCCAGGGTATTTTGAGCAAGAGGGGGGCTACTGGTTATTTTTTCTGCTGCTCTTCATTAAGAAAGAGTATTGTGAGGCTGCACATGAAGGGTCAAGTGATGACTACAGCTGAACAGGTTTTACATTCCCTGGTTACTCATGCTGCTCTAGTCTCCACTGAGCTTTAAGATGACCTGTCAGATGACACAGACAAATAGACACTCATGCCTAGACACCTCATGGTCTTACAAATACCATTTCTTGTGCTCTGGAACCAAGAACTGATCACTCAGACATGGGTCAATCACAAGTGATCACACGAGACAGAAAATACAATAGCACAGTAGCACAGTAAACAGAAAAGGAGCCAGGAGCTGATTAGCTAAAAGAAAAGGAAAGAATGAGAAAAATGTCTCTTACGTGGTCAAGATTGTTGTAGAAATCAATACTGGCTGCACACAGGTATCTCCCAAGCAGAGTGGCATGGGTGGTAAAAATTGTGGCAACGGGAAGTTTCTGAGACCGAGCCAGTATCAAACCCACTCCTGCCTGCCACTCGTGGAAGTGGGCAATTATATTGGGCTTGTCCTCAAACTGACAGGAAAGCTGAAAATAGAAATAACATACATGAAACATGCATTATCCTGCCCATCATCCCAGCCCCAGAAACCTCTTTTTTTTTTTTTTAACATAATGCCTTGTAAGTGCTTGCTTTCTTTCTTGTGACAAAACAGTACAACAATTGAAGTCATCATGTGTCTTGATTCCCACCAGCCCTAACCCTTAGCCCAAGGATGGGCCTCAGAACAATCTTCCTCAAGTGTCAGGAACTCTGGCAAGGACAGTCACTCTTATTTCCTTTTACTTGCTCTTCTGCTGTTGAAGCTCTTCTTTGGATAAGAAAATCATGAGCATCTATGACAGAGAGATGATGTTGCAGGTTAACTAAGCTTCCCCTCTTCAGAGTGACATCTGAAGTCACAGTGCCACCATTAATTCTGTCTGTCTGTCCATATGCCCTGTTCAAGGCAGTATCTGATTGCTGAAACATGGCTTGACTGGCTTCCAGGACAGTTTGGGAGTGTGACAGCTTCACTTCCAGAGGAGAGAAAAAGGCAGTTTGAGATCCTGCTTGTAAGAGTATCCTGTGACAAATAAGGGAATTGAGAAGAAACAGTGGGAAGTGACATAAAGACACAGCAGAAATCACACCAGGCAGCCTCCTTGCCTTTCTCCTGGAAAAATATAGTTAAAAGACCATCTAACATTTAAAACTTAAATACAAATTTGACCTACATCAGGTATCCCATTCCTTAAAATTATAGTTTCTGAAGTGGAGAGAAGGAACCACATCCTAAAGCATTTTTGGTCTGCAGGCAAGGCTGAGGTTTAAAAATCTCTAGGTTTAAAAACTGTACCTCTTTTAAAAACCAGGCTGTTAATGATCCAAAAATCACAGCATCGTTGGCTTCTTGGTCATGATAGGGGATCCCTATGTTGCTGGCGTCCCAAAATTCACCTTTCCACCTGTCCAGATTCCAAGCTGCTGATCCTATGTCAAACAGTAAGACATATGGGCTGCCCTCTATCAGCCATCTTCCAAAAAAGACCTATAGAAAAGAGGCGAGGCTATGTTAAAGACAATAAATAAACAAAATATAAAATATAAATAAATATTAAGAAATAAATAAAAATAAAATAAAGCAAATGTTAAAGTGAATGTAAAGGCAAGTTAGAACAACAATTTTCATCCATCAAATCTAAAGTATTTGACACAGGGAATATGTGATCACAGTCCCACACACCCAGGACTTGCAGTTTTCCTAGCAAAATAGGTGGAGTAATATTGGAACAAAGGAAACTACAATCTTTAGAAACATTTTATTTTTAAGACTTTCATTTTAGATTTTCATTGCAATATTAACCTTTTTTCCATGGGGAGAAAAAAAAAGATTACAAGGACTGCACTTGGTTGAATAATGAAGCTTTATGTTCTTATTGAAGAACATTAGATTTTGTTCTTATTTCAAAATTATTATTTTCTGTCAGTCATTTTGGATCCAATCTTTTGCCATTTATGCCAGATCACTGGGGATACCTGTATTTACCATGATATTTCCTCATTCTTCCCATTTGGCAGAGTGGAAGGATCAATCCAAAGGTGTACTAATACCTAAACCCACATCAGGCTAAAAATACAGCTTTCCTGCTTTATCTTTAAACATCTCTAAGAGTGTAGAACTTCACTGCCTTAAGTGACCCAGATGTATCCAGATTGTACCAGTCTGCACAGTCCAATTATCTCACATTAATTCCACCACCAAAATGGATGGGACCTCAGAGGCTGAACCCAGCCCTGACACTACAACAGGCTGAATAGAAGTCAGGTCTTGAAAAAATGAGTTAAAAGCTCTCAGACCTGTTTGCACAAAAAACACAGGGTGTAACAAAGAGAGGTCTGCTCCTTTTTGCTAGGTATGTATTTGTTTCAGGCCATCCAGATTTGTTATTCAGGAAAATTAGGTTAAAAAGCAGGGACTTTGTGTGAACCCAGACAAATTCAGATTATTCACCTAAATGTGTAGTCAGGTTATGGCAAGGGACACACCTGACCTGAGAAGTTTGGAACCCTTGGTTTAAAATGATCCATTGTGATGCATAAGCAAAATCCAGACATAAATGTTAATAGGATAAGTGCAGCTCCTGGAAACTACAGCGTCATTATTAGAGATCAAAGCTATATTTGACGTCCCTGGGACAGATTTGCTGCTGTATATGAATATTCCAGCAGCACAGTGCACATGTGAGTCTGGCAGAGTTGGCTGATTAAACGGACCCTATTGCTGGAACAGCATGAAGGGTATGTACAGCACAGCAATTAATCTGCCCCACAAGTCTAGAGCTGTTTTCCAAACAAAGGAGTGTTACACTGTTTGCAGACACCTCTTTATAAGCAACAGAGGCACCATGGATAATTTGATCAATCACTTATGAAAATCTGATAGAAATAAGTTAGATTAGACCTTTTAGTTTGACCCCAAACAATGGAAGCATCACCTCAGTGCCCCCAGCAGACACTTTCCCAAGCTGTGGCACATATTCATCCAGCCACACACATCTGCATGACATGAAACACGGCATTAAATCCTAATAACAGCAGGACTGCTCTTGCAAAGAGAGATAATACATTGCCAGAGCCACAGCTGGTGGCAGTCCAAGAGCTTCACGAATTTTTACATTAAAGTGTGCCATGCCCCTTGGCCACAGACACTTGTAAAAATGCTTCCTTGCTGCTGTCTCACATCTGTTCAGCACACATTATAAGCAGACAGCTTTTCCTCCTGCAGACTAACATCCCTGAGGGCCTCAGGGTTGAATCAGAGTGAAGGGAGGTTCTAGATCTCTGCTGAAGGCTGTCAAGAAAGGAGGTCAAACTTAGCATGTGTTATCTTCCACTGATTTTCAGGTCATCAGCTGCCCCAAGGCTGCAGGTGCTTGTGGCTCAGTAGCTGCCCATCAGCACAGCAGATTCCATCCCTTTCATCAATACTGGAAGAAATTTATTCCTAATATACTGTTGGAGAAACTAAGTCATGGAAAGGTCATGAGGTTTGACTGAGGTATCACGGAAAACACTGGTTAAAAATTGTGTTGAATCGTGTTAAAAACGGCTGAATTCACTCCTGGCGTTGTGGTTTAACTGACACTTCCCTAGGACTACTTGCAATGAGCAATTCTTTGTCAGCTGGGTGCTTTTCTCAAGTCCCTTCCTGGCTTTCAACTCAATATAATGCTACATAAGAAAAACCACGAGCTAGTGGAACCCTCTCCTCACTCCAGCACAAGCATGTGGAACGAAGGGCTCAGTCAAAGTAAGGTCATACTACATCCACTGAAATCTCACCATACCTTGAGACTAGATAAATAAGTCATTAATCCAATTAAGCAGTTAAAACCTGTAATTGGATAAACTGGTTCTTCCTCAAAAATAACCTTTAATGAATTGACTCTGCTGTTTTAAGTGGGTTCTGAGCCTCTCCCGTGGTGACATTGAGCAGGACTGCTGTGTCAAGTGGAACGGCAAGAGCATTAACCCGAACCGTAATCTCCTCACAGTCAGCTTTGTTGCCCTGGGAAGCAGCAGCACATCTGATTTACCTGACACCCCTGGCTTTTCATGTTGTCCATTGCCTTCTTAACTGCAGCATTGGGAGGTTCACAGAGTTCCACCTGAGTCTTCACATTCTGCTCAAAATAGGGGCCGATCAGAAAATAGTTTTCGCCCCATTCGTCCGCTGTCGTTTTGGCTTTGCTCTGGATCACAGTGTAAATGCCTCCCACTGCAAAAGAAGACCACAAAGAACAAAATATAGAAAGGGAAACAGGCCACAGATCTCTGTAATAAGCTCCAACCCACCTCTAGTTAAACCACTTCACAGATGCAGGTTCTAAGTGAAACCCAGACTCTATCAAGTAAATAGAAGTTCAGTCTCTTAAATGATATCAGAGCTTCACTGTTCAGTTGAGGGATTCAAATCCTGGGGCTCACTGATTCTGCTGCATCCCAAGCATAGCCTCCTGGGTTTTTTATTGCTGCAGTTCTAATTTCAAACATATTTTTCATTATGTGGTAAGATCTGAGCCAGCACTTACAGTTTGTTTGACACAAACCACTGAGAGGAGCTGAGGGACTGATGGATGTCATGGACTACTAACCATAAAAATGGATTGAAACCAATATCCTCAAAGCAGAAGCTGCCTCATTCCATCATCATTCTAAAGAATTATTAAAGCTGGAATGAATGCAGCCTACACTGACAATATAAATGTCTGCATTGTCCTTGGCAATACTCCAGGCAAGAAGACTGTGCTACACCTTTCAGCAGTGACATCAAAATTACATATGGAATCAGCACAGAAAGTTGCTAGTGATTCATAGCTGCTGCTCCAGGCTCACTTTTTTCAAGGTACTGAGATATCCAGAGGTGTCAATGCACCTCACCCAATTGCATTTGTCAAGAATCTTGAGAAGTTACCCACTTTTCCTTAAAAATCTGCCACAAACAACCACTATTCACAATACAGCAGGCTGAGGTTTTTTTGGGGATTAGTTCCTAGATTAATTAAACTGTATCCCCTGACAACTACAGGAAGCTTTCTGCAAAGCCTGGTATCTTGCAGCCCTGAGGAATCCAATGAGAGAGATACATATTTAATTATGCTCCTAGAAAAGAAATTGTGCACTTAATTTCCTTTTTGCTACAAATATCCCATTTGTTTTGAGTGCTGGAAGGATCCCTAGCTCTAATATTTTCATGTCAGGATTCTAGGTATTTAACAGAAGAAAAACAGATGCAGTTCCAATCTACCAGCTTACTAAGTAGAATTAGCATGATAAATTATTTCCCTTAGTAATTCAAGACCTATTAATACCCTTAGTAATTCAAGCCCTAAGAAGACAAGAATCTTGCAGATCTGTGTTCCTAAATCATGCTCACAATTTTAGAGTTTCATGTCATATAGACGTGGAACTGCAGAAGGAAATTTATGCATAACACTATTATTTTTCACTTCATTAGGACCAGAAAGCTTAAAAAACTAATTTATAGTCATCATATACTTCCATGGCTGCTTTGCACAGGGATTTATGGAAATCCTAGGTAAGTGATACTGTATTTTCCCTCTGCTCACAAGCTGAGAGATTCTACTCAAATAGCCTCAATTCAGATAAACATAAAATTTTGATTACATGAGGCAAGTCAGAAAATTCAACCTAGAAGGTGATAGTTAGGATGATATGCCTGTTCTTACAGAGCAGTAAATACATCATATGGGCATAAGGGGCTTCAATCCAACACGGATAAACAGGAGGCTTGGTAGAAATCTTAGTCATGGTTTGAATTGGCAGGAGGACAGAGCTCAGGAGGAGGGAAGAGTTGAGTGCAAAGCAGCCTGGGGATCCAGGAAAAAAAATTAAAAAAAATAGAAAATATGACTTGCAAGATGAAAGATAAAAACATGATAAAGCTGTATATGACTAGAGTGGTGCAAAGGCCTTTCCCCCATCACTGGAGTGCAAATCAGCCTCTTTCACACTGCAAGGGGTTCAACACTGAGCTGAGGAGATGAATTTCCACATATATTCACTTTAAGAGTAATAAGGAAGCTGCAGCTGATGGGCTGAGTAGAACCTGGACCTTTATTTTGCACAGCCAGCAGCTGAGTGTTTCTTTCCACAAGGTTTTGTATGTCCTAAAGCACCAAAGATGTAGGGAAAGCCTCTTATGAGGGAAAAGGTGGAAAGTGTGCTGTGCTCTGCCATTGTAATCTGTTGCACAGCAAGGTAAAAAAACATTTCAGGGAACTGATTTGCCTGAAATGCAATGAAAAGTACTCAGGACAAAATGCTAATATTTTACAACTTTTTGTAAATATTATATATTTACAGCTAGGTAAAAAAAACATTTCGGGGCATTGATTTGCCTGAAATGCAATGAGAAGTACTTAGGATAAAATGCTATTTTTTTAACAATTTTTTGTAAATATATATATATATATATATATATATGTTTTATATATATATATAACACTATAAATTATAAAACCAGTACATTTTAGGGACTGTAAAAACTCTTCAGAAAATAGCTGTGATAAAAAGCCCTGTTACCTGGTCCCAAACTGGCTTTTGTCTTCCCAGTTACTGTGCAAATGTGACTCACGAAGCATGTCTGTGCATAAGCTTTAATTGACAGGGGAGGGAAACTGTGTAAGTGAAACTATGGATGTGGGAAGTGTTGGGTATAACTTAAAAAAAGACATCTTGAGAAGAACAGAGCAATGTCTAGAATAATGCATTGACTTTTGAAATGACACTTTTCCATAGCAAATTCAAGGAGCACACTGTATATCATTGAGAGATAGCTTAAATGTGCTCAGTTACTCTGAATTCCCTGGAAATATCTGTGCCAGTAAGCAATATCCTAGTGAGTAACAGGGTTGATATATTCACTTGGAGCCTTGGAGAATTCTCAAATTACTTGCAATCATTTCGTTAACCTCCCTATTCTTCTCCAATAAGATGTTTTAAGGCCATATTATAACCAGAAAACCTTCCCAAACAACAGGGATGTACCAAAATGTTACAAGTTTTTGCATCCCACCTCTGAAGTTTTGTACTTTGAAACTGGTTTTAAAACAAACAATAAAAGGAAAAATGAGAAATAGATGCAGAATCAGGAGAAATCAGATGCAGAGAACTGGTTTGGAACATCACAAACATAGGGAATGAGCTGTAAAACATGAATACAGAGATAGTTTAATTTTCTGGTCTTCACCAAAATGCTTTATTCAAATATTTAAAGTTTTAGTGGTTTTAAAATGCCCTTGAAAGAAAAACATTTCTATTATTTCTTTTTAAAAATATGTTTTTAACTTTTCTACCAGAATAAATTAAATCAAGTTAAAAAGTAAATCAATAAATGTTTTCCCACATTCATTTCCTTACCATTCTTCCTTTTTTATTTTAAGGCAAAAAATAAACTGGCATGGAAAGGGGAACTAAAACGTTTGGGAAAGAAGGGTTTTTTTAATTTAAGAGAAGTTTGACCTTTTCCACACACTCTTTTCCTACACAACAGAGGACCAGAATAATTCCAGGGCTCTTCAGCTTCTTTGCCATGGCCTGACCAGGCCACTCTGAAGGCACCAAAGCTTTCCTGAGAACCACATCTGCCATGGGATCCACGAGAGCAGTTTGACCCCAGGCTCAGGACTCAGGCTGACTTCACTGCCACAGTCACTTATTACATCAATTACCCTTTTGTCCTTCTCCTCAGAACGTGCCTCTGGTCTACACAGCTGTGATAAAAATTGGGATTGAACTTCTTTTTTTCTAATATCTGATCGAAATTTGATTGATTGATTGATTGCCTGTCGAAACATCTGGGGACCATTTATAGAATAAGGTTCTAAGATGTGTCAGGTGAAAAAAAAACCAGAATATTCAGATGGCAGATGTTTTTTCATGTATTATTTTGGGCTATGTTTGTGGCCAGGACTTATCAGAAGACAGAAGTTCTCTACATTCTGTGAAATTCTAGCATTCCAAGCATATTTTGAAATAATGCTGAAACGCTGAAATTTGTAACAGATGTCCACAATTGAGAAGCTATTTCTGTGTGCATCATCCCCAATGTATAAGATTTCATCAGAAATTGGTTTGACATTGACACACCACCCCACTCTAGAGCTGCACAGAGCTCTGATGCTGTGCTCATGCCAAGTTTATGCCAGCACATCCCCACTCCCCAAAGGGTGTTACTTCAGCTGTGTCATAAATTACAGTATTCACCTTCTCCCAGGGAAGTTTCATCACGGAAAGACATTTAACACAGAGGAGGTAAAATCCTGGTCCCACCGACTTAATTTGACTTCCAAGAGTCCAGATTTTCACCAGAGAAACCAGAGATCTCTTAACCAAGTTTTCTTTTTAGCACAGTCTTCATTCCAATGGGGATGGAAAAAAATATTTAAGATTCATCTACTGGTAACTCTTGAGCTAATCTGTTCACAGCTGAATGATGATACAACCTGGCTGTTTGCCCAGCATTTTTAAGCATTCTTCTATTTTCTATCTAAAAGCTGCTAGTGGTGCAGCAGGGGATACTGATCTAAATATCACTGGAATTACTTTAAAGACATCTTTACGGAGAACAGACCAGATCATGAACATTCTCAGCCCTTCTCATTAATGTGGCAGAAAACCCACGACAGACAAACCCAACGCAGACATTGTTTGTAGCCATTTCATTTTCTGCTCCTGTCCTTAAAGCTTTTATTGATCATGTTATGGGGGAAGGAAAACCGGACCTTTTTTCCACAGATATATGACCAGGCCTGGCTTTGCTGGGGCATGATGGTCAGGAGAGAAGGGGAAGGGTGAAAAATGCTGAGCTTCCCCATGATTACCACCAGATATGTGGAACTGCACTGGGGCCCTGCATTTTTGCCCTTCTGCCACAGAAACACAGTAGATCCACTTCTCAGTATGGGTCTTGCCCATCAGTGAAAAGCCAAATGAAGCGAGGAAAACCTTGCAAAACAAACTAGATTTCTCTCATTTCCTTGGCAGAGGACTTTCAACGCTAGAGGATTTCAGTGTTGTGCTTGCTTTAGCTGGCAAGTTCCTTTTCACATGACTTGGGGGAAATGAGAGGGAGAGTGGCACTGGAAAAGGAGCCTTTTTCATTTGTCATTCCCTCCTTCAGCTACCTTATCTCTGCTTGCTCCAGAGAGAAGAGAAGAGAGAGGAGGAACAGAGAGGCCAATGCTTTCCAACACTTCTGTCAGAGGTTGTAACTCAGCACAGGCTGCAGCCAAGACAGAAAATATAAAAAGGGAACAAGGAGAAGTAGAAAGCTCTGCTTTATTACATTAAATGATCTAGACTTTAAAAATTATAAAAAAATAAAGAGGGGCAACTTTACTGTTCCAGATGCTGAAAAAGAAGTGATGAGACCCTGGAAATAATGGATACTTGTAGATCTCTACTACTACTCTGACACACCTTTACACTGCCAGAAAGGAAGAACAAGACCTTCATGTTAAATGTTCAAAATTAGCTTGCCAGGCAATAAATCCAGCTAATTCTTATCTTGCCCTCTGTATTAGGAACATATACAGCAACCCCATATATATACAATGAACTCTAAAACATGCAGCAGTATTAAATCTATGTGGGGTCACCCTGCTTTGTCAAATAAACAATTCCTCCTTCTGCTTAAGGAGGTGGAAAATATACGGTATAAGCTAGTATTTTTTAAGCCTACATATCTTCTGTGGTGACTCTCCCTGTACTTTGCTGGCTACTCTCTCACAGTGCCCTAACATTTTCCAAGAACTGTTTATAAAAGTTAAGTCACCATGGAATGGTATTTAACCACGTGACTTAGACATTCGATTGCCTGGAAGTTGTAGGAAAAAAACTCTCAGTATCAAGAATTTACCAGAACAACAGGTTGAAACTCTCTTTATAAAGAGTTTTTGCACAGATGTTTCCAGTCAAGGTTGGTTGGTTAAAGGAAACTCTGCACAGAGATCCAATTCTAACAAAGAAATTGCTTTCTATGACTAGTTCTGTCAGCCCCATTCAAATATACAGGTTTGGTAAGAGGTACAATTAAAAGCACCTTATTTTTAAACTAACTGAATAAATATCCACTCATGAATATTTATTCTCCCATAAATTGTGAGAATAGTAAATTTTAGCTGTGTCAGTAGATTTGGCGTCAACAAGAGCTCTGTGAATGATTCAACAATTCACTGCACTTTGTACACACACAGGAATAACAGATAAATCGAATTGTTTTATTTTTTCTTAAACACACCGCGTGATAGCCACAACCACTGGGTCCAGATGACTCAGAATATTTATATACATACTACGGAGTTCAGAGATGGTAGTGACAACATCTGAATTTCCTAGATTTCTGCTGCCATCTGCTTGCCAGAGGCTCACTTATCATGCACACTGCAAAAGGGAATGCTGCATGCTCCAGGTTCTGGCATTAGTAAATGAACTCAAAAATCTGACTTAAACTACTGAAAAAGAAGCCCACAGGGATGCAAAGTGCAAAACTTACTCTGCAGCACCTTTCAGTATTGATGCAGCTCAGCATTTTAAAAAGACCAATGCAAAATCACCCTGCAGGGCAGATTAAATACCAGAAGCTACCACAGAATAGTAATTCCCACTTCATGGAGATAAACACCAGCACTGCCTGCTCCTCTCCCACATATTTCCCCTTTAAAGTTAAATTCTTAATAGGTTATAGATCCCCTTTCCTGATTAATCTCTGTTTATCTGCCAGGACAATAATACACCGGGGGTTGACCATTTACTCAAATAACTCACTTTTGTGGTGGAAACAGAGCTTGTTCCCCCTTAGTGAACTACACATACCTGAAAGGGGATGATTCAATGAGTGAGTTAGAAATGGAGGCAGGAATATCTTTCCCTAACAAGCAGGTGCCCTTTGCCTGAGCAGCTGCATGCAGTGAACAAATGAAGCACCACCTGTGTTTGCAAAGAGCAGCCCGAAAGAGCTGCAGCTGGTCACTGACGTTTGTTCAGTGGCTGCAATGCAGCTATATTTATTTATACCTCTTCCAAGTCTGGCCTTTTCTCCACACTGCTTTAGAAGGCTGAGGGAGAATCACAGGATGTTCTAAACTTCTCTGAATCTGATATCTGTTTTACACCTTGTTTTCATGCATGACATTCCCAAGTGAATTTGCATGGAAGGTAAAACACAAACGTGTACAAAGGAACGTCTATACATCCATACACCTGTACACCCAGACTTATCACTTGGATGTTTGAACAACCTCTCCCTGGTGGTGAAACACATAAAGACACGCAGACAACCTGACTATGCTCATCCCACACAAGCAGAGGAAGATGCAGCCCACACACAACGTGCAGTTACACACGGATGCCACACGCCCTCCTCCCAGTGCAGTGCCTCTGCAGCCCACTTGTCCTTCTCCAACCTCTCCTTTAATGCCTTGCTTGTCCAAGCCCTTCATGCCTCTCTCCACTCCCTTAGAAACTGCAATACCAACTGCCAAGTGTTGTACAAACCTTTGTGGGTAACCTCCCAGGAAATTTCAAAGAGCAACAAGTCCTCCACTGGCAGGTCATCATCCTCCCACTGAGGAAGCCCGTTCAGAGATGTTATGGACAGAGATCTAGCCAGTGGCATCTTCTTCAGCCCTTGAGTGCTCTCCACACAGGCCACAGCAGTTAGCCAAGGTCCAGTTACCGAGGCAGTTCTCTGCAGTTCTGGTCGGAGCAGTCTGCAGGTGCGCTGGGATCCGAGAAGGAAATTATTCAGATAGCTGGGAGCTAATGGGTTTAAACTGTCTGACCACCAGCATTAAATTGGCTCAGGGAAATCCTCGGGGCTTGAGAAGCAGCTGCTGGTAGAGGTAAGAATTTAAGACTGACCTGAGAAAGGTCTTGACTGTTTTGGGGACACAGCTCTTTCTTTTTCTTCTTTTAGAGGGGGCTAAAAAACGCTTTGGGGCTCCTCAGCCACAGCATTCAGTACCTCCCACCACCTCAAGGTCAATGGAACCAGGAGGGTTGTAAATTCAGCACCGCCCCGAGCAAACTCCAACAGGGAGGACCCTGTGAGTTCATCACCTGATTTGAGTCCAGCCCCCAAGTCCTCCCCTGGAGATACACCCTCCCATTAACAGCCATGGAGCTTCCTACCTGCTGGCTGCTCACCAGCCGGGGTGTAGGAGACTCATTCTACACAGTGGCTCTCAGGATACTGGCCAGGTTCAAGGCTGTTACCTGTTCCTCTTCAGTTCATAGTCTGGAGAAGCCTTAGTTTACCTCATATCCTTCCTCCACAATTATTTTCCAGCCGTGTTTCCAGGGCTCTGCAAGAGCTGTTGGCTGCATTGTGCTCTCCAGCAGCCCTGCAGCCCTGTCAGCTTTTACAAACAGAGCTACAAAGGCTCTGTCCCTACCTTGTCATTCACTTTGCCCCTCCTTGAAGTCCTGATCCTTGATTTTCCAACTGGTTTCTCTTTTCTATGCCATAGATCTTTTCTGGCCTCTGGGCCCTTGTGCTCCACCCAGAGAACTCAGTGAGCACAGTGTGTCCCTGCCTTGCTCCAGCACAGAGCTGGGATGCTGCAAGCAGTGCACACACATCTGCAGAGATGCTGGTCCCTCCCTCACAACCTGAGATCCTCCAAGCTTCCCTGCTTGGAAGATTCTTATGTGCTTACATGTCTGGTGGAGGAGCCAGTGCTTCTGGGGCAGCTGTGTAAGTTAAATCTGATGCTGAGCTCAGAGCACAACCTGCCCAAAATCCACAGTTCAGCAGGGAGCAAATCTCCAGGTGAGATCCAGGACATCTGTGGCACTGTGGAGAATAACACTGCACCAGCAGGCATAGAGGGGATGGCTCTGAGCTCACTTAAGACAAAACAAGTCCAAGACAACTGGTCTGGGAGACAGGCAGCCTATCTGCATAAAAGTCTCTTACACATCATACGTAATGCATGATGCAGCTGAGCCTACCTTAATGACTAACTATCCCCCAAAAGACTTGCTCTTCCACTTCCACTTCCCATGCCCTCCTTGCATTTATGGTACTCAGAACTATCCCTGGGCTCATGGATACAGCTCACTGAACTAACCTAAGGATGTAGAAAACTGTTTTGCCAAGTGAGGAACTAGAGCTGTCTCAGAAAAGAGCCTGGCAAGAGGGGATGGAGAAGCACAGCTGGGAACAGAGGGAGTTTAACAGTTTACCAAAAAACTTATTTAAGTTTTTTTGCCTTATTTACCAGTTTACAAAAACAAAACAAAACAAACAAACAAACAAAAACTGGCCTGAGAATTGTTATTTTTGGAGCAAGTGTGGCTTTTACTACCTGGAGTAGGTAGGAAAACCACGTCATCCTATAGTTTAAAAATCGTGTTATTTAAAAGAAAAAACTGTGATATTTGAAGGCTCCCTTTGTTTCTGAACATCAAATCTGTTCCACACTTTTCCCTGGACACCCAGCCTGAGGGTGAGGCTCACGAAGGCCATCTCAGGTGAGGACTTCCACTGTCCCTAAGCATTCCAAAGCCTGGAAAACATGCAAATAATTTTACAGCAATGAAGTTGTAATAACAAAATTTGTAAGCTCCTTATATAGTCTGTGGTTTTCAGGTTCCTGGGTGTCACGTTTTTCCAGCTTCTGTTTGTAGTAAGAGAATATTTCTTTTACTTTTTGAATTTGACAGAAGATGGTTTAAGTCCTTAAACCTCGGAGAATGATTTTGAAAGGGTCATCAGACACCACAAGATAATTTCACAAACACTGGGAAGGCCATCACTGGGTGAACATAACTCACCTTTCACAGGTTGGAGATAACTCATGGGGTTTTTTAACTGATATAAAGTGCTCAGTAGCACTATGAACATTCATAGTATTCATTTGTATTTCAAGTATATTTCACTTTATCCAATCTGACCATCTTAGAGGGTTTTTTTTTCACACATAGGCATCCCAAATTCCTGCTTTTTGTTATCAGTGAGGGAAAAGCATATCAAGTGCCTAGGAAAGGCTGTCTCTGTTAACAGACAGTCCAGAAACTTTCATCCTTGCAAATGCTCTTAATTGCTAGAGGGCAAAGAGCCCTCCCTGCTCATTATATTTATGGCCTGCAAGGATATCTGTGGGATATCTGGTGCACCCAGAGTTATCCAGCTTTATGGCCATAAAGGAGGTCATAAAGCTGTGCACCAACAACAAAATAAAATCAAAACACTCAGGATAAAAGCTGTATTCTGATACTGAGAAGGACAACCATTAGCTGTCCTTTTTGTCAAGTGCAGTGAGGTGCAAGTGGTGAAAAGGGCACTCTGCTGACACTACAATGATGTGTCATTTTTGTCACTGAGACAGGGAAAGGTTGTGACTGTGACTGCACAGTTTGCTCCTTTTTCCCAAGAACAGAGCTCATGCTGAAGTGGGAAGGTGGAAATGTACAAAAAAGAGTAGTTTTTAAAATATAACATTGATTCAAATCTTTTCCAGAAGTCTGGAAACCAGTGAAGCTGTTTTTGAGTCTGGCCTACCCAGGTTCTCCTATTGTTTTTATCACTAACTACAGAGATGCCCTTTGGTAATGCATTATTCACTGTGTGGCAACTCTGCCAGACATCAGCTGTTACCTCACTAAATTCTTTCTCAGCTCACAGAAGTGAGACAATTTTGCTTGCAAGGATACTGGACAGTAACAAGGCTGAGTTTGAAAAGAAACATATAAAATGTGTATTGTTTTCCCCAAATTTCCTGTAGTTGTCTGGAGATAGCAATGCAAGGACAATGCTGTGCATTCTGCCCTACCTGAAACTCCTTTTGGAACTGTTACCTCCTGGGATGTCATCTGCTCTGCACACTTTGATCCAACCACTTCTGTTTAAATAGATCAAACCCTTTTGTAAAAACTAACTCAGTACAACACTCCAGGAAGTGAGCCGTGGATATTGTCTTCACACCACAGTCCCTCCACAAGAACCACTTCAGACAGGCTTTTTTGGTGGAAAATCAGCTTCAGTCTCCATGGCTGCAAGTGGGTAGGGGAAGAAACACTCCAAGTGTGGGAGTTTATGAGGAGGTAACCGTCCAGGACTGGCTGGCTCTGAACAGAACTGGGGTTTCAAGGGTTCCCTACATTAATTGTAGGGAAAAAAATAAGACACGGATGTTAGAAATGCTCATAGGCATCGAGACAAATTTTAAAGGAGGAAAAGACGATGGTTTGTAGCAGTTACTGATGCACACGGACTGTGCTTTAGATAGTGAGCAGTAGGTGGCACTGGTGGCATTAACGCGAGTCCTCCAGTGCCCGCGTTGTTTTGTCATTGCAGAGTTTAGGGAAAATCAGGGAGGTGTTCAAAAATCCTCTAGGGACAGCCCTAATTGCCTGCCTGACCTCAGCAAGCTCAGATCAGCCCAGCTGGGAAGTGGTGGCCTTTGCTCCTTCTTTGTGCAAGGCCAAAAAATGCTCCAAATCTCACACGAGTGCAGAATTGTTCCTTTCATTTAGAAGACAGTTGTACAGTGACCCCGGGAAGTGGCCAGGAGAGAGAGGGGGCTCAGAACCATCTGAAGTTTTGGGGAGTGATGTGACACAGAGGACTTTCCTCAGAGACACCAGGCATGTTTTGTCCAAAATAAACAGGCAGGACACACCACCCTAAAGCCATCCATCTCAGCTGGTGTGAGGCTGGTGTTCCCAGCTCTGAGAGCACTGGGGCCTCTGCTGCTTCATCCTCAGAGCAAGAATGAGAGTTACCAACCCTGCAGACACCAGCTCACCACGGACAAGTTTAATGTTAATCCTGTTGGACTCGGCCTTGGAAAATGATGCTAGATGAGCATTTTCATTGCTCTCCAGCTGTGTGTTCTTTTTAACACTATTTCACTGTTTAAACCTGCCTTCAATTCCCTGCCCCAATTTTATCCTTTGACTACTAAAAAAGCAGCTGATTTAACACTAAAAGTCAGTAAAATCCCTTGTGTCTCTCTTGTCTGTCAGTACCTGCTTGTCTGATATTTGCAAGGTAGTCAGACTGACCTTCTCTTCTGTATCTAATTACCTGGAAATGCAAGGGGGTCCAGGTCCTTACAGCAATTAAAATAACATTACTGATCTTACCTTGTGTGAGTGGAGCAAGTTGTCCTCTGCTTTCTGAAGTGCTGCTTCTTACTGCTCTATCCAAGTGCATCAGTGTTTTCTGGTAGACCAAGGAGTGACAAAGGTACCTCTTGACACACAGGAACGTGGCTAAAAACCTGTATTGCCTTTCATAGGATAACAAGAATAAAGTTCATGTATCAGTGGCCTGGACAAAGCAAAACATGACTTTATTATGTTCCAATGAAAACCCACAATTATCTTTTTAAGTACTATGACAGTATAGTTATTAAGGTATTAAGACTATATTATGGATATTATTGATTGAGTTCAAGGAATAGACTGGTGTTCTATCAGCATAGACAGGGAAGCTGTTTGTTCTACAGCCAGGCAACTCTAATGAAGATATAAGACTGTGTGAGAAGATTCCCAGCAAAAAAAAAATAATTGCAATATAATTCATGTACTTGCATAGGGCTTACAAACATCAGTGAATGCAAATAAACAGCCTGAAGAGCCTGTTTATAAAATCTCAAAATCCCCTACCTGGGATACTCATTCCTATTTAACAACTTTGAACTAATCCCCCATAACATCCACAAGGCCACTTCATTGCTGATGACGTTTTTTAGAATTTTCTTTCATGATGGAAAAAAAGAGTAGAAAGAGAAAAGAAGTAGCAGCACAGTGAGGTTGCTGATGTGCTAAGAAAAGTGCTCACCACACAAACCACTGTTCTTCCCTTATCCCTTCATCTGTATCCACTCCCTCTTTTAACAGACCATTAGCTCTCTGGTTGCTTAAAGTCCAGGCACAAAAGATCTTGTACTGTTCAGTCTGTGATCACTAATAAAATAAAAACCCTCAAAAGTGGCTTTGGAGGGGACTGAAGGAGCAGCTGACAAACACGAGGTGACAGCAGCTTCCCAGCTCACACACTGCTGCCCACGTGCCTTTCACAATGCACCATCCTACCTGGGGGCTGTTTGCTGACCACAGAACGAGGTATGACCCTACACTTTAATGGGTGAGGGTGCAATCAGTGAGAAATCTGTCTTACTGCAGCCCAGTGATCTTCAGAAATCAAGATTCATCACCAGAAGGGGAAAGGCCCCACTCCCTGTCCTCCAAGGCAACCAATGCCTCTTCATGCACATCACTCTCCAGAATCCTGCAAGACTGTCCCACAGCATAGCTTTGAATTCCCTCATTAACTGAGAACAGCATAAGAACAAAGCCAGGAAGGAACTGTACAAGGTTCCTGTACTAAATGTGCTCAGGTGAATATTCCTAATGGGTGTGTCCTGCAAAGAGCAGCATTTTATGCCATTTACCTCATAACAGCTGATCATGAACAGTTCTCAGCAGGAACTATAAGATAATCTATCCAGGGGTGGAAAGCCTGGATCTCCACACCAAGTTATGAAAAGAGAGACTACAATTTTCAATCTCTTATTGGCAAAGAATTCTGCTATTTAGCCTGTCACTGAGAATAAAACATCTCCTAAGGCCTCCCTGGGATACCCTTTGTAAGTAATGCTGTCAGCAACATCCCGTGCATGGTATTTTAGTAGCTCCATGATACTTTACATGATACTTACTAAATCACAGAAGTTATCTTGCAATAGAACAAAACTTGTGTGACCTATTTCGAAGGAATGACAAAAATTAGGCTACTTGCTTATAAAGTTTTTTTAGTCCACTATGCAAAGCATTTTAATGGAGATAGAAAAGTCCTTTAAATTGCTCCATCTTAGTCTCAGACCATTTGTTATGAAAAAAAATCTTGCAAGCCCCTGAATTATGATTTAAGATAGATTTAATACTGTTTGTCCCCTGGACATCTAGAGTGATCAGTTCTAGGCATGCCAAGAAAATACAGGCTATTCTATGGTTAATGTCCATAATTGTGATTAAGAAATAATCTTTGGGCTTTATTTTTTTTTACAACTGTTCTCCATGTATATGAGCACTTCAAAAAATCATGCTGAAATTTAGAGATTGAAGACCCAACTTGAATTGTTTAATAAACAAGACTATCACCATGGACTCCAGCCTAATGCCAAAAAATCTCCTTGAATTTCGGTTATCAAATACAAAATAATCCTGTTTTTTCCACTTTATAGAAACTAGGTATCATTAACAGGCAAAGAATTTAACCCAGGAGAGAGAAGTATCTACAAGACTCTTCTAGGCCAGCCAGCATAATCTTATTGTTGGCATATTTTTGGCAGGCAGCTCAGAGGCAAATCCCCATTCCATTTCTTCTGCCCATCAGTAAAAAAAATAGGAATTACTCTATCAGAAACAAGAACTACACTTAGCCAGCACTTGGACTGAGAAAAGGCTTCCACTAAGGTGGTGTCAGTGAAATCCCACCACAGGCTATTACTACATTATTTCTAACCTTCTGAAAAGACATGCCAAGTCTTACACTTCCATGTAAGTCTGTGGCAAACATTAAAGGAGGATGCCAGAGTAAGCTAGATAATTATATACTCAAAATAAGTCACTAGGACAACAAAACATGCCTGAAAATTACTTTATTTGTTCGTCAGGTTTGTGCGTTACAGCAAGCGTAAGTTTAGCTACCATGAACCGTCTGGAAGAGCATTTAATGTTAACTTTAGAGATGGAGAGTGAGTAGAGCCCATATCTGCACACAACATGCTGGTTTTCTATGGCTGGAATCTGGCATTCATGAGTTACAGATCTTTGATATCCTTCTGGATGTTCCACAGGGTATCCGCGCTCTTCCTCAGCTGAGTCACCTCATCGTCCTTCAGCTTTTGGTTGATGACACTTGTCAATCCAGAGGCACTTAGGACAGAAGGCAGGCTCAAGAAGACGTCATTCTCAATGCCATACATGCCCTGCCACAGACAAAAGAGATCAGATATGAGCCCATCACCCCAGATGTGCATTTAGTTTATAGAACAGGAAGCCTCCTGAGAGCAGAGCTAAAAACTACCATTTTACAGCCTGCAGAAGAATTTCAGTCTCAGTGTATTTGAGAAAATAAACAGCATAGAGCTGTTTTGGACCAAATGTCTGGCAGTGCCAAGATGGCTGATTGCAGAAACCCTACCTTCAAAGCTCTTCAAACCTCTCACTTTTATTTCTATACAGCAAGTAGCTGACAAGACTCAGATGCAGATTAGGGCAGGTCATCCTTCCTGCTACAGAGGCATCAGTAAGCTCAACCTGCTCAGAGTCCTTGCTGCACCAGGGGTTACAGAGCTAGTCCAGACTAGATGCAGCCAGTTACACCAGCTATAAAAGGACACAGTTCTCCCCCCAGGACTTTTGCTAGGCAGTGGTTCATGGAATTGCAGCTGGGCCTCCATGAAGTTTTCCAGTTTTACACCAAAACCTCCTTCCAATGAATGTGCATGCCACAAATGGCAAACTTTACAAAAGGGTAGCACAGAGAACTTATTTTCAGCTCCATACTTGTGAGAGGAGTTGGCTAAGAGGTCAGCCTAGAAGGAATGGCAAGAGTAAGCTCCCATTTTAAATTCAAAGTAGTGTTTTACAAAGCTTCCTTTGTTCAGCCCCTTGCTTACCGAGACTACTTAGCTTGTGATAACAACAAAATGAACTAGAGCATCCAATCAGCCACCACTTCTTACCTTTACCAGTGTTGAGATGGAATGAATCCTGTGCAAGTTCTTCAGCATGGTCTCACAGAGGTCAGCAACACTAAGGCCAATAGCCCAGTTTGTGTATCCCTTCAGTTTGATCACCTCATAGGCACTAAGGAAACATGGAAAGACAATTGCACTAAGATGTCTTCAAGACACTCTGTGACTTACAAGTCTTAAGAGGAGTGAAAGTTTCCCATTTAAAAAAAAAAATTAAACTCCTGCAACACTTTCTAAGTTTTGGAATTAAAATATCAAAGTAGGAGAGTGATGTGTTTCAGCATTAGAAGATAAAGTATACATATTCCCATATGTATAATTAAGAATCCCTGTTGTTCTCACAGGATTAGCTGAAAAGAAAATCAGCTTCCATCTAGGAAGAGTTCTTAGTGTTAGGTAGAAAAGCACACCTACACCTAATAAATTCTCAATTTCAGTCAGTGACACAATCATTCTGAGTGCATTTGGAATAGATAAACATTTAGAATCGAAGCCATGCACTACCTACACACACCCCCTGGTGTTTTTAGCCAACATCTGGAGATAGTGCAGGAGAGTACACTCATATCACAAGTGAGACAAGTCATTTAGCAACATGTGAACAAATCTTCCTGCATCAATGAACAAAATTTCCCCCCATTCCAACTGCTCACAGAAACACACTGCCCTTCCCTGTCTTGTGCCCTTTGAAGCTCCATGAGAGAAAACAAGTACACACAGCTCTAAGCTCTGCAGTACTTCAGTGGGCATGTTATGCAACAGCTTGTCTGGCTGCAGGATAATGAAATAACCAGCTGAAATCCTGCATTTTTGTGTTTAAACCAGCAGTCCCACTTATCCATGCAGCCCTCTAAATAAAAGGGCATGAAAGCTGCAGCACAATGGAGAGACTGTGCAGACAAGCTATTTTCAGCATCACATATATCCGTGTTATTCCTCAGGTCATTGTACCTGTCAACCACTTTCTTGTGGACCTCCTTCCAGTTCTCAGGGTCTTTGTCAGTTCCCATGGCAGGATTCAGCTGCTGGAGACAAACCCCTGCCACGTTAATTCCGCTCCAAACAGCCACTGGAACAGAGGGAGGACAGAAGTTTCAATAGCACTTTGCAACTCCCCATTCACTTTTTCCTACCTAAAACAATTGGAACCATAAGTAGCAGCAGCCAGAACCACAATAATGTTTGAGGCAGATTTGCAGTTTTCATTTAGCTGCAGTTAATGCTGACAACTCTGGGTGTCAATTGTGAGACTATTTTAGTACTGGCACTTTAACGTGTTGATTGTAACACACGACAGCAGAACTTTGAGACCTTGGAAGGTGCAGACAGCCCTCTCTGAAGTCAGAAACCTCAAATTCTATCAAAAAGGCACATCTTAGCTGTTCAGCCTTTTAAAACTCATTCTGCTCAAAACTGCAGCAAGGATGTATTTGCTGTTTCACTAATCAGTGTTAGGTTCAGCCTTCAAGAAACCTGTTCTTATTTACATAAGTAAGAGGGTAGCAATATACAAACTAAAAATATCAAGAGAGGAATTTGCACCTCTCTTCATACTGGAAGCTTACAGGCAGGTTCATCCTCTGTTCCTGTGAAGTAACTAGGAATTCTGAGTTACTTCAAAGCAAAAACTGATGCAGGATGAGCTCTGTGTAAGCTCAGCCAAACTGTGCTTTCACTAGGGTAGGGCTGATCAAATGCAATGGGACACTGAAGAGGTGGCTCCCCTAGAATATATGAAGCAGTACCAATGCACACACATATTCTGCTGCATCATTTCAGACTTTAAATACATGAGCTGAATTAAGACAGATGTGTTTCTTTGATTTTATATGTGTTTGAAACCATCTTTTAAATATCACAGAGAAAAGTTAAGAAATAAGGTAAGGGATAATTTTGTTAGCCTGAGCCTGGATTGCCAAGTTTTCTGTTACCTCTAACAAGCTCTGCCTTTGACTTAAAAGGAGCTGACACTGCTTTCAGAGGAGAACTATGCTACAGGCTGTTATGGTACTCCAAAAACTGAGGATAAAGAAAAGTACTAAGCTGTAGCCTTTAGGACACAACTTGAGCTCACAAAATGGGCCTTTTCAGTTAAGGGTTTAATTACTAAATATGTGCAGCTACATTTCACAGGATCACAGGATGGTTTGGGTTGGAAAGGACTTTAAAGATCATCTCATTCCAATCCCCTGCAATGAGGCAGCCATGGCTTCTCTGGGCAACCTGTGCCAGGGCCTCACCACCCTCACAGGGAAGAATTTCTTCCCAATATCCAATCTAACCCTACTCTCTGGCAGTTTGAAGCCATTCCCCCTTGTCCTGTCACTCCAGGCCCTTGTAAGTAGCCTCTCTCTACCTATCCTGTAGGCTCCCTTCAGGTACTGGAAGGCCACAGTTGGGTGATCCTGAAGCTTTCTCTTCTCCAGGCTGAACAATCCCAATTCTCTCATTTCCTGGACTTGTCTCAACTCAAATCTTCATAAAACCACAGCTAAGTGCCAGTAACTCGAGCGGAGCTGCATCTGTTCCTTCAGTTTTGTAACACCCTTAGACCTCAACCTCTAACACTCTACTGCTTGTTCCCAAAGAGGTCAGAATTGCTCCTTACCACTGGAATCACCGTGCTCTCCCAAGATCCAGCCATGGCAGCTGCTTGGATGAATCCCAAGCCTCTCGGACATCAGATAGCGAAATCTGGCCGTGTCGAGGTTGCAGCCACTTCCAATCACACGGTTTTTTGGCAGGCCACTCAGCTTCCATGTGACATAGGTCAAGATATCCACTGCAAGGAAAAACATGCACAGTAAATTAAACCACTCACATCAAGAATGCTCCAGCAATTACTTTACTGCAAGTAGTAGGGCAATCAGGAGGGCTCAAAACACAGCTGTGCTCATTGGTCAAAGTATTTTGGGTCTGACTATTTGGGGGATTTAAAATTAATGCACTGCTTGAGATTTTTTGAACAGTAGCTTGATAGGTCCTAAAAAAATTTGAGTAAGATCTTTGGAGATTAGATTCCTACACATTTTTTTGTCACAGTTAAACCCCCAGGGCACTCAGAACTGGGACTGATCTCATGTGGCTAAAACACTCAAGTAATTTCCTGAAGTAATATTACCTTCTAGTTCATCATCACAACAACAGGTAAAACAATTCACAGTGAAAAGTTTGAGATTTGCACACTCTTTGTAGTTGGTAATTACTTCAGTTCAACTTCTTGATTTGTGCATTAAGCAGTTTCTGCATTTACTACCAATATGCTTTAGTTGCATGTCTCCAAAAACAAAGCTTTAGAAAAAACACAAAGCTAGGTGGGGCAGACAGAAGGATGTGAGTAAAGAGAAAACCTCTAATCAACAGGTCAAAGCAACAATAATAAACAGGCTGCAGTTAATTATGACTCCAACAATCAGGAGCCAGCCAGTTCTCAGGAGGGAACACATTTGTGCATACAGATCTGAAATACATCATTTGCTCTGCTCAGGCACAAAAAGCACATCATCTCAGCACAGTTCACACCTCCTTGACATGTTCATCAGGCACAGCTTTCTTCCCATAGCTTCAGCTGGGGCTGTTCCTGCCAGGATCACAGTAACTTGTACAGACTACAGAGCACCTCCCTGTCCATGAGCTCCAGGCTGTCTGGCTTTCCAAGTCACTAAAGTCCCTTCTAATGAGCTCACAATAACTTCCACTATATAAGACTAGTGGACAAAACTCCACACATTGAGAAAACAAAGGGTTATAAAAATAATTCTGCAAAAGCAACATGCAATTCTCCTCCAGCAGCTGCTCCACTGGAGAGAAGTCTATAGATTGAATCCGGCCCTGCTAGAACAAGAACAAGTTGATCTTTGTCACAATTTGATTTTTTGATAAGTGTTTAAAACTGCCCTAAGTTATTGTACTTGCACAGTAGGCACTTGCTCAGAACACTGGTATTCAGTAGGAGTAATTGAACACCAGCTAATTACTCAACCCCCAGTTGAGCTGCCAGCTTTGCATGCACTGTTTCCACTCTGTAAAGTTCTCTCTAAAAGCAGTGTTACTTCACCACCAGGGTCCTGTAGCGCTGGCCTCACTCAGATGTTGAGTCAAGCAAAGACAACCCTACAGGGACACCCCACAAAGCACATCAGAATGTTTACAGTTAGCTTTGGACATCCAAATATCCAATTGCCTCAGTGCAATGAGGTACTTGCAAGTGAGCACACAAATATGTGTAATCAGTTATAACTAAGTCTTTTCTAATCCAACTGCACTACAGTTGTACTACAGTTAGCCCTTGTTCCACCATAGGCTTCAGCATCAAATTCTTTTTCCTGAAAATATAGAATATAGGACAAGTTCTTCATCCTGAAAAGTGGCTGTATTGCATCCAGACACAAAAGTTATCCTTTAGAAATAAAAGTTTTAAACTACCAACTGCTTAAGCCAAAGTATGTAAAGAACTGAAGTATTTACCATAAAGCATTCTTTTAAGATAAGGACACCATGACAAGTTCTGGATAAAGAGAGCAGCAGAATGTACAGGATATTTGTTTGTATTCTGTTGTTGGCCACTACCTGGCAGATGTCCACAAAAAGCTATTAACCTTCAATTTGTATTTGAAAAGACTGTCAGAGAATGAATGTTGTGTTTTATCAAACCGAAGTTTTAAGGGTTTCAGAAAAGACTGCCTTGCCTGGATTGGAAACCACGATGATGATGCAGTTGGGGCTGTGCTTCACAACCTGAGGAACGATGAATTTGAAGACGTTCACATTCCTCTGGACCAGGTTGAGGCGACTCTCCCCCTCTTGCTGACGAACGCCCGCAGTCAGGATCACGATCTTGGAGTTGGCTGTCACCTTGTAATCTACACCAGAGCACAGGGGGGGAGATACAGAATGTGTTAAATACACTTGTCACTCATTTCAACAGCACTGTGTTCATACAGTGTTACAGGCAGCTTCTCCACTGTGCATTCCATTCAAACCCAAAACCAGGAGACATCAATATTAAATCCAGTACCACCTCTTTAACATTGTCCAATTTAGGTATCAACATATATGGGTCTGGAGAGCACCTTCAACCACCCAAATCTCACTTCCACTTTCCAAATCACATTATTTCTTCTACAAAGAGGTACTATAGCTTCATTAAAATCAGTTTTACTAAACAAGCTCCAAACTGTAAAGTGGCCATTAGAGATGTAAGAGAAAGCCCAGATTAAAAACTACTCCCACTGCTATGGTGTTCATCCAAACTCTCACCCCAATTCATACACTTTTTCAATGCCAAATTCTTTGAATTCTTTAGGATTACACAACTAATTCTCCACTATCAAGCAAAGTCATAGAATGTCAGTATTAAAGGTTCACCTTTGTCTGCCACAATCTTGTGAGTGTGAAGGAACAAGCTCCCATGCTGTAGGTCCATCATTTCTCCTTTTAGTCTGTCTTCCACAACATCAACCAGAGCAAGTTCATCACAAAGACCCTGAAAACAACAAAATTTGGAGTCAGTGAAGCAGTTCACTTGCATTTTAAAGTTAGCCCTGAGCTGAGGTGTATTTTGTTTCAAAGTGACACACCACAGCAATCTGAAAGCATCTCTTCTCCAAAGTTAAACCTGTGGGACAGTACTATCTTGGTGTTCTGATGTATCTCACAGGAACAAAGTCAGAGGCTGCTACAGCACAGGTTCATAAAACTCATTCAGACTTTCCAAAAAAGATATTATCTGTGGGGAGTTTGAGTTCACAGCCAACCCTTTGCTAGAAAAGCACTTCATGATTTAGTAATTATATTTGGGAAAAAAGTTATATCTTTCAGAGTTGTAACAAAACTTCTAAATCTATCCAGCAAATAGGCCTGCTGTAAATATTGAAATGCCTAAAAGAACACTCCACATAATTATCAAACAAGTATTCTCTTTTAGCATGCCTTCAATCAATTAATTTCACAAAACTATACAACAGGAACAGATATTTTCCTCAGCCCTAAAAATCAAGAGAAAACAGATTCTTTAGTTGTTTTTCTCTACTAGAGCTACTATGTTATATTTACTTTGCAGAATAGATTTAGCCATGTATGCTTGTTGTCCAGCCAGGTTAAGTCGGGAGATAACCTCACACAGTCTCAGAACAGGAAAACAATGAAGTATGGGAGTGAAAAGGTGTTTTGCTCTAATGCAAAGCCTTCCTTTGGCTTTTCCTTTTGACAGAAATTTTTATTATCCTTGTAAATTCCATTATCCTTAAAGGCTGATCAGGTAGTAAATTATATTGAAATTCAAATTACTACTTCTCTGTTTTCCTAGATATCTACACTCTATTTGAGAGCAGTTAAGCCATTTTTAGCAACTAAAATACTGTTTTTCCTGTGGAAAAATATATTTAGCTGCAGACATTTTTTTTCATTTCATTTCATACTCTGAAATAGTGTTAGTTTATTGATTTTCTGCATTGCTTCCCTTAGCAGCTGATTTGATAAAACTGTTGAAGAAAAATCATAAGAATCTGTATCTGTACTTGCTCTGTTCCCAAAATAGCCTGCAGGGTAAAATGAATGTCTCAGTTGTTTAAACACTATGAAAAAGCATGCTTAGCTGAAGTCATTGGTGTTAAACTAAGGAGTTAGTGCAATCAGAGTTTGAAAAAATAATGTGTGCACATGTGCAATTATGGATAGGTTTATACACACAGTCCGATGGGACTTGCAAGCAATACTCCTCAAACTCTGCAGGTTCCAAGAGCAGGTTCTCCCTTAAAGAGAAGAGCAGCTGGAATACCTCCAATGACTAATTTCATGAATTTGCATCACTTGTCTAGAGAAGAACTCAGCTCATTATCAGCACACACAGGAATGAAGCCTACACAATCACCAAATGCAGCTCAAAATACTCTCATTTAAAGCAGCTGATTTGTGACTGTGGACATGCTCCCATTTCTAAATCAGTGTGGCAACATCAGTGACTTGTCTCTAACAGAGAGGGAGCTAAAAATAACCAGCATGGAAGTTTTGGTGTCATGCAAATTTAAATACTAAATACTACGCCAGTAAACTGAAATTAGTATTAGAGCCAAACTGTGCACAAGTAAAGCCACAAATTGGTTGGCAGAGGCTGAACGTGAGCCAATGTGTGCCCAGGTGGGCAAGAAGGCCAAGGGCATCCTGGCCTGGATCAGGAATAGTGTGGCAGCAGGACCAGGGCAGGGATTGTCCCCCTGTGCTGGGCACTGGTGAGGCCACACCTCAAATCCTGTGTCCAGTTCTGGGCCCCTCACTACAAGGACATTGAGGGGCTGGAGGGTGTCCAGAGAAGGGAACGGAGCTGGGCAAGGGTCTGGAGCACAAGTCCTATGAGGAGCAGCTGAGGGAGCTCTGGGGGCTCAGCCTGGAGGAGGCTCAGGAGGGACCTTACCACTTCCAACAACTCCCTGACAGGAGGATGTAGCCACATGGGGGTCAGGCTCTGCTCCCAGGGAACAAGGGACAGGACAAGAGCAAACAGCCTCAAGCTGTGCCAAGGGAGGTTTAGATTGGATATGAGGAAAAAATTTCTCACTGAAAGGGTGGTCAGGCACTGGAACATGAAGGTGGTTGGGTCACACCCCTGGAAGTGTTTAAAAGAGCTGTAGATGTGGCACTAGGGGACATGGTGGACTTGGTAGTGCTGGGTTAATGGTTGGTCTTAATGATCTCAGAGGTATTTTCCAACCTAAATGACTAATTCAGTTACAAGAACCAGATGGTTTTGTTATAAAAATATTTTATACTGCAGCTTATACTTGTAAGAGAATAAGAGCAGAAGTCTGGTTGACATAAAATCCATGTCATCATCCATGCTTGAAAAATTTAAAACCAGTTTTTACTCTGGGTTTGGTGCATACAACTCATTAATAGTAAAACTTTGTGCTTAGATATCTGAAAGCACAAATTTAATGCTGCCTAAAGCAGTGTATTAAACACAGATGAATTGCAGTGCAGTTTGTGGTAACATCACTTGGCTCCCTCACTGTACAAGGTTACAGGACTTCAAAAACAAACTAGTTCAGCCCATGAGAGGTAAACATTTGCTTAAGAAAATATTGAAAACCACAATGAACTATCACTGTTTTCCCCTTAAATTTCTCCTTTATATAAGTTTTTTTAAAAACTATTTGCTACTTTCACATTAATACTCAAGTTCCACTGTGGCCTTTTCTTAATGTCAGTTTTTCCTCGGTCACAGGGCTCATGAATATCAGCAAGCAAAAGCCTTAATTTTTTTTTTTTAATATTTAAAACCCCAGTATATTAAGCAAACGTTCTCAGGGCAATATGTTGAAGGATCATCTACATAAAATACAGCTGGTTTAGTAGTACATGCAAGATTTTTCATCTGACTGTGAGCTACCTGATTTAAGGCAGCCTCTGCAAGTGGGCAGGGCATATCTGTTTATGCCTTTGTTAAAAAAAAAATCTGCAGCTCCCATCATCTTTCCAAAAACAGCACAATAGGAATCAAATTTAACTCAGTCACAATATTCTCTAAAAACAAGAGATCCTTGTTGCATAATGAGCCTTTGCTTTGCTCAAAGAGAGTAACATAAGATTTGAAAAAAAAAATAAAGTCCTATAAACCAGGAATAGGAAAAGTCAGAATAACCTCTAAATCCAGACCTCTATTTTTAGTTTTTGAAAAACTAGCTAAAACCTCTCTGGAAAAAATAATCATGTAACCAAGCAAAAAAAAAAACCTAAGAGAAATCAAGAAGTCTGCTTTAGGGGATAGCACTATTTTCAGCTATTATGGCACACATGCCTTAAAACAGTAAAAAGCAAACACTTATTGTCTGATTGCTACCCCATATTTCACATCCATTTCTCCTCTGTCCGCATTCTTTTCCCACCAGAGCTCCCTCACTGAGCAAACTCCAGCTTTGTTGTGGAAGAATAAGAAAATTAAGA